>NW_028270150.1:90540453-90606180 GCF_037043375.1 Chiloscyllium plagiosum
ACACACACACACACAGCCATTGCCAGGCAATCTGAAAAACACACAGGATTGTGGCATGGCCTCATTACTGATTTGGTTTAAAGGTGACAAAAGAGCTGAACTCCTCTCATACAAGGTCCAAGTGACAGTCCTTGACACAAATCTCCACCATATAAAAGACACAGGCAAGGAGTGGGATAGCATTCTCCCCAATTGCTTGGATGCAGGTCCAACAACACTTACAAAGCTTGACATCATGCAGGATAAAGCATCCCGCCTGTTTGGCGCCCCATCTACCATATTTAGCATGCACTCCCTTCACCATATATGCACAGTGGCATCAGTGTATACCATCATTAAGATGGACTGCATTAACTCACCAAGGATCCTTCCAAATGCAATTACAGATGGACAACTGATATTGGCATCACTAAAGAAGCTGAATTCTAGTACATGTCTTTGGTCACTGCTGGAGAACTTTGTGCAGTTCTGGTCACCATGCTATAGGATAGATGTCATTACGGTGGAGAGGGCACAGATGAGATTCACCAGGATTAAGCTGAGGACGGAACATTTTAGTGATGAAGAGACACTGGATCAGCTCTGGTTATTTTCTTCAGAGTGCAGAGGGGTGAGAGGGAACCTGATAGAGGTGTATAAGATTATGAAGGGCATGGACAGGGTGGATAGGAAGCAGCTCTTCCTCTTCATTGAAGAATCAAGAACAAGGGGCTATAATTTTAAGGCGAAGGGCAGGAGGTTTAGAAGGAATGTGAAGGAAATTCGTTATCACACCAAGGATGGTGAGAATCTGCAATGTGTTGCCTGGGAAGGTGGTTGATGCTTAAAAAAAGGTACATCGATGAGCAGTTGAGATGTTATAACATTCACGACAATGGGCCTAGTATGGGAAAATGGGCTCAGTGTAGTTGGGTCGGTGCAGACTTGATGGGCTGAAAGGCCTCTTTTGTGCTGTACGATTCAACATCTGATGAATAAATAAAGATACACACAACCAGCATTGTCAGTGCACAATCGATATTGTGCACAGAAACATTGCGTGATGACCACTGCTGCTACAGATTGAATGTGGTCGTTATAAACGCGCATGCAGTCGCACACACTTTCCGAAGCGACACGGGTCCCTTGGCTGATCAGCACCTGTCTCCTGACGTCCTGCTGCACTCCTCCACAGGAGAGTTGTCGGGTTTCCTCAACGCCGGCGGTGAGTTTTCTCGCCTCTCATCAACACAGTGGCCTGTTGTCTCATCATCACTCGAACTGTCTGAACTCTTGCTTGACCGAAATCCTGGCGGTAATGCCGGTCCTGCAACTGCGAATACAACAAAGAATTCCTCAAGTTCTGTGCCAGAATTAAACATTATAAACCATAACCCAACAGTGGCCCACTGCCACCTTGCATCTAAATGTGGAGGTTCAGCCATCACACCACCAACTGTGACCCGAACTCTCAAACTCCAAACAGAAGGGGACACTGGCAGGGTGAGGGGCATCAGTGTGGGGGTGATGAGGTCAGTGTGGGGTGGGGTGGAAGGGGAGGTCAGTGTGGGTGTGGGTGGAAGGGGAGGTCAGTGTGGGGCTGGGGTTGAAGAGGAGGTCAGTGTGGGTGTGGGGTCGAAGGGGGGTCAGTGTGAGGTGGGGTGAAAGGGGAGGTCAGTGTGAGGTAGGGTGGAAGGGGAGGTCAGTGTGGGTGTGGATGGAAGGGGGGTCAGTGTGAGGTGGGGTGAAAGGGGAGGTCAGTGTGAGGTAGGGTGGAAAGGGAGGTCAGTGTGGGTGTGGATGGAAGGGGGGTCAGTGTGAGGTGGGGTGAAAGGGGAAGTCAGTGTGAGGTAGGTTGGAAGGGGAGGTCAGTGTGGGTGTGGATGGAAGGGGAGGTCAGTGTGGGTGAAGGGTGGAAGGGGAGGTCAGTGTGAGGTAGGTTGGAAGGGGAGGTCAGTGTGGGGGTGGATGGAAGGGGAGGTCAGTGTGGGGGTGGGGTGGAAGGGGAGGTCAGTGTGGGTGTGGGGTGGAAGGGGAGGTCAGTGTGGGGGTGAGGTGGGGGGGTCAGTGTGGGGGTGGGGTGGAAGGGGAGGTCAGTGTGGGGGTGGGGTGGGGGGGTCAGTGTGGGGGTGGGGTGGAAGGGGAGGTCAGTGTGGGGGTGGGGTGGAAGGGGAGGTCAGGGTGGAGGTGGGGTGGAAGGGGTGGTCAGTGTGGGGGTGGGGTGGAGGGGGGGTCAGTGTGGGAGTGGGGGTGGAAGGGGAGGTCAGTGTGGGGGTGGGGTGGAAGGGGAGGTCAGTGTGGGGGTGAGGGTGAAGGGAGGTCAGTGTGGGTGTGGGGTGGTAGGGGGAGGTCAGTGTGGGTGTGGGGTGGAAGGGGGAGGTCAGTGTGGGTGTGGGGTGGAAGGGGAGGTCAGTGTGGGTGTGGGGTGGAAGGGGGAGGTCAGTGTGGGTGTGGGGTGGAAGGGGAGGTCACTGTGGGTGTGGGGTGGAAGGGGAGGTCAGTGTGAGGGTCAGTGTGGAGGTGGGTTTGAAGGGGGGTCATTGTGAGGTGGGGTGGAAAGGGAGGTCAGTGTGGGTGTGGTGGTGAATGGAGATCAGTGTGGGGGTGGGGAGGTCAGTGTGGGGGTGGGGAGGTCATGTGGGGGTGGGGAGGTCATGTGGGGGTGGGGTGGAAGGGAAGGTCAGTGTGGGAGTGGGGTGGAAGGGAAGGTCAGTGTGGGAGTGGGGTGGAAGGGAAGGTCAGTGTGGGAGTGGGGTGAGGGGGTCAGTGTGAGTTGGGGTGGAAGGGCGGGTCAGTGTGGGTGTGGATGGAAGGGGGGGTCAGTGTGAGGTGGGGTGGAAGGGGAGGTCAGTGTGGGGGTGAGGTGGAAGGGGAGGGCTGTGTGTGGGTGGGGTGGAAGGAGAGGTCAGTGTGGTTGAGGGGTGGAAGGGGAGGTCAGTGTGGGGGTGAGGTTGAAGGGGGGTCAGTGTGAGGTGGGGTGGAAAGGGAGGTCAGTATGGGGTTGGGGGTGAAGGGAGATCAGTGTAGGGGTGGGGAGGTCAGTGTGGGGGGGGGTGGAAGGGGAGGTCAGTGTGGGTGTGGGGTGAGGGGGTCAGTGTGAGTTGGGGTGGAAGGGCGGGTCAGTGTGGGTGTGGATGGAAGGGGGGTCAATGTGGATGAGGGGTGGAAGGGGAGGTCAGTGTGGGGGTGAGGTTGAAGGGGGGTCAGTGTGAGGTGGTGTGGAAAGGGAGGTCAGTATGGGGTTGGGGGTGAAGGGAGATCAGTGTGGGGGTGGGGAGGTCAGTGTGGGGGTGGGGAGGTCATGGGGGGATGGGGAGGTCAGTGGGGTGGTGGGGTGGAAGAAGTGGTCAGTGTGGGGGTGGGGTGAAAGGTGAGGTCCGTGTGGGAGTAGGGTGGAAGATGAGGTCATTGTGAGGTAGGGTGGAAGGGGAGGTCAGTGTGGCTGAGGGGTGGAGGAGGAAGTCAGTGTGGGTGAGGGTTGGAGGGGGATCAGTGTGAGTTGGTTTGACGGGGGGGTCAGTGTGGGGATGGGGAGGTCAGTGTGACGTGGGGTTGAAGGGGAGGTCAATGTGAGGTGGGGTTGGGGGAGGTCAGTGTGAGGTGGGGTGGAAGGGGAGATCAGTGTGGGGGTGGGGTGGAAGGGGGGGTCAGTGTGTGGTTGGGGTGGAAGGGGGGGACGGAGTGGGGATGGGGTGGAAGGGGAGGTCAGTGTGGGGGGGGTGGAAGGGGAGGTCTGTATGTGGGTGGTGTGGAAGAGGAGGTCAGTGTGGGGGTGGGGTGGAAAGGGAGGTCAGTGTGGGGGTGGGGTGGAAGGGGAGGTCAGGGTGGGGGTGGGGTGGAAGGGGAGGTCAGTGTGGGGGTGGGGTGGAAGGGGAGGTCAGGGTGGGGGTGGGGTGGAAGGGGAGGTCAGGGTGGGGGTGGGGTGGAAGGGGAGGTCAGTGTGGGGGTGGGGTGGAAGGGGAGGTCAGTGTGGGGGTGGGGTGGAAGGAGAGGTCAGTGTGGGGGTGGGGTGGAAGGGGAGGTCAGTGTGAGGGTGGGGTGGAAGGGGAGGTCAGTGTGGGGGTGGGGTGGAAGGGGAGGTCAGTGTGGGGGTGGGGTGGAAGGGGAGGTCAGTGTGGGGGTGGGGTGGAAGGGGAGGTCAGTGTGGGGGTGGGGTGGAAGGGGAGGTCAGTGTGGGGGGGGTGGAAGGGGAGGTCAGTGTGGGGGTGGGGTGGAAGGGGAGGTCAGTGTGGGGGTGGGGTGGAAGGGGAGGTCAGTGTGGGGGTGGGGTGGAAGGGGAGGTCAGTGTGGGGGTGGGGTGGAAGGGGAGGTCAGTGTGGGGGTGGGGTGGAAGGGGAGGTCAGTGTGGGGGTGGGGTGGAAGGGGAGGTCAGGGTGGGGGTGGGGTGGAAGGGGAGGTCAATGTGGATGAGGGGTGGAAGGGGAGGTCAGTGTGGGGGTGAGGTTGAAGGGGGGTCAGTGTGAGGTGGTGTGGAAAGGGAGGTCAGTATGGGGTTGGGGGTGAAGGGAGATCAGTGTGGGGGTGGGGAGGTCAGTGTGGGGGTGGGGAGGTCATGGGGGGATGGGGAGGTCAGTGGGGTGGTGGGGTGGAAGAAGTGGTCAGTGTGGGGGTGGGGTGAAAGGTGAGGTCCGTGTGGGAGTAGGGTGGAAGATGAGGTCATTGTGAGGTAGGGTGGAAGGGGAGGTCAGTGTGGCTGAGGGGTGGAGGAGGAAGTCAGTGTGGGTGAGGGTTGGAGGGGGATCAGTGTGAGTTGGTTTGACGGGGGGGTCAGTGTGGGGATGGGGAGGTCAGTGTGACGTGGGGTTGAAGGGGAGGTCAATGTGAGGTGGGGTTGGGGGAGGTCAGTGTGAGGTGGGGTGGAAGGGGAGATCAGTGTGGGGGTGGGGTGGAAGGGGGGGTCAGTGTGTGGTTGGGGTGGAAGGGGGGGACGGAGTGGGGATGGGGTGGAAGGGGAGGTCAGTGTGGGGGGGGTGGAAGGGGAGGTCTGTATGTGGGTGGTGTGGAAGAGGAGGTCAGTGTGGGGGTGGGGTGGAAAGGGAGGTCAGTGTGGGGGTGGGGTGGAAGGGGAGGTCAGGGTGGGGGTGGGGTGGAAGGGGAGGTCAGTGTGGGGGTGGGGTGGAAGGGGAGGTCAGGGTGGGGGTGGGGTGGAAGGGGAGGTCAGGGTGGGGGTGGGGTGGAAGGGGAGGTCAGTGTGGGGGTGGGGTGGAAGGAGAGGTCAGTGTGGGGGTGGGGTGGAAGGGGAGGTCAGTGTGAGGGTGGGGTGGAAGGGGAGGTCAGTGTGGGGGTGGGGTGGAAGGGGAGGTCAGTGTGGGGGTGGGGTGGAAGGGGAGGTCAGTGTGGGGGTGGGGTGGAAGGGGAGGTCAGTGTGGGGGTGGGGTGGAAGGGGAGGTCAGTGTGGGGGGGGTGGAAGGGGAGGTCAGTGTGGGGGTGGGGTGGAAGGGGAGGTCAGTGTGGGGGTGGGGTGGAAGGGGAGGTCAGTGTGGGGGTGGGGTGGAAGGGGAGGTCAGTGTGGGGGTGGGGTGGAAGGGGAGGTCAGTGTGGGGGTGGGGTGGAAGGGGAGGTCAGTGTGAGGTGTGGAAGGGGAGGTCAGTGTGGGGGTGGGGTGGAAGGGGAGGTCAGTGTGGGGGTGGGGTGGAAGGGGAGGGCCAGTGTGGGTCAATGTGAGGTTGTGCGGAAGAGGAGGTCAGTGTGGGGGTGGGGTGGAAGGGGAGGTCAGTGTGGGGGTGGGGTGGAAGGGGAGGTCAGTGTGAGGATGAGGTTGAAGGAGGGTCAGTGTGAGGTGGTGTGGAAAGGGAGGTCAGTAATGGGGTGGGGGTGAAGGGAGATCAGTGTGGGGGTGGGGAGGTCAGTGTGGGGGTGGGGAGGTCATGGGTGGATGGGGAGGTCAGTGGGGTGGTGGGGTGGAAGAAGAGGTCAGTGTGGGGGTGGGGTGGAAGGGGAGGTCAGTGTGGCTGAGGGGTGGAAGGGGAGGTAAGTGTGGGTCAGGGTTGGAGGGGGGGTCTGTTGTGGGGCTGGGGTGGAAGGGGAGGTCAGTGTGGGGGTGGGGTGGAGGGGAGGTCAGTGTGGGGGTGGGGTGGAAGGGGAGGTCAGTGTGGGGGTGGGGTGGAAGGGGAGGTCAGGGTGGGGGTGGGGTGGAAGGGGAGGTCAGTGTGGGGGTGGGGTGGAAGGGGAGGTCAGTGTGAGATGGGGTGGAAGGGGAGGTCAGTGTGGGTTTGGGGTGGAAGGGGAGGTCAGTGTGAGGTGGGGTGGAAGGGGAGGTCAGTGTGAGGTGGGGTAGAAGGGGAGGTCAGTGTGGGGGTGGGGTGGAAGGGGAGGTCAGTGTGGATGAGGGGTGGAAGGGGAGGTCAGTGTGAGGTGGGGTAGAAGGGGAGGTCAGTGTGGGGGTGGGGTGGAAGGGGAGGTCAGTGTGAGGTGGGGTGGAAGGGGAGGTCAGTGTGGGGATGGGGTGGAAGGGGAGGTCAGTGTGAGGTGGGGTGGAAGGGGAGGTCAGTGTGAGATGGGGTGGAAGGGGAGGTCAGTGTGGGTTTGGGGTGGAAGGGGAGGTCAGTGTGAGGTGGGGTAGAAGGGGAGGTCAGTGTGGGGATGGGGTGGAAGGGGAGGTCAGTGTGAGGTGGGGTGGAAGGGGAGGTCAGTGTGAGGTGGGGTAGAAGGGGAGGTCAGTGTGGGGATGGGGTGGAAGGGGAGGTCAGTGTGAGGTGGGGTGGAAGGGGAGGTCAGTGTGAGGTGGGGTGGAAGGGGAGGTCAGTGTGAGGTGGGGTGGAAGGGGAGGTCAGTGTGAGGTGGGGTAGAAGGGGAGGTCAGTGTGAGGTGGGGTAGAAGGGGAGGTCAGTGTGGATGAGGGGTGGAAGGGGAGGTCAGTGTGAGGTGGGGTAGAAGGGGAGGTCAGTGTGGGTGTGGGGTTGAAGCGAGGTCAGTGGGGGGATGGGGTGGAAGGGGAGGTCAGTGTGAGGTGGGGTAGAAGGGGAGGTCAGTGTGGGGGTGGGTTGGAAGGGGAGGTCAGTGTGGATGAGGGGTGGAAGAGGGGTCAGTGTGAGATGGGGTGGAAGGGGAGGTCAGTGTGGGTTTGGGGTGGAAGGGAAGGTCAGTGTGGGTGTGAGGTGGAAGGTGTGGCCAGTTTGAGGTGGGGTGGTAGGGGAGGTCAGTGTGGGGGTGGTGGTGGGGGTGAAGGGAGGTCAGTGTGGGGGTGGGGAGGTCAGTGGGGGGTTGGGTGGAAGAGGAGGTCAGTGTGGGGGTGGGATTGAAGGGGGATCAGTGTGGGGATGGGGAGGTCAGTGTGGGTGTGGGGTGGAAGGGGAGGTCAGTGTGGGAGTTGGTTTGACGGGGGGGTCAGTGTGGGGATGGGGAGGTCAGTGTGGGGTGGAAGGGGAGGTCAATGTGGGGGTGGGGTGGGCGGGGCAATGTGGGGTGGGGTGGAGGGGGGTCAATGAGGGGGAGGGGTGGAGAGAGGTCAGTGTGGGGGTGGGGTGGAGGGTGGGTCAGTGTGGAGGTGGGGTGGAAGAGGAGGTCAGTGTGGGGGTAGGTGGAAGAGGAGGTCAGTGTGTGGGTGGGGTGGAAGGGGAGGTCAGTGTGGGGGTTGGGTGGAGGGGGGGTCAGTGTGGGTGTGGGTGGAAGAGGAGGTCAGTGTGGGGGTTGGGTGGAAGAGGAGGTCAGTGTGGGGGTGGATGGAAGAGGTGGTCAGTGTGGGGGTGGGGTGGAAGAGGTGGTCAGTGTGGGGGTAGGGTGGAAGAGGAGGTCAGTGTGGGGGTTGGGTGGAAGAGGAGGTCAGTGTGGGGGTGGATGGAAGAGGTGGTCAGTGTGGGGGTGGGGTGGAAGAGGTGGTCAGTGTGGGGGTAGGGTGGAAGAGGAGGTCAGTGTGGGGGTTGGGTGGAAGAGGAGGTCAGTGTGGGGGTGGATGGAAGAGGTGGTCAGTGTGGGGGTGGGGTGGAAGAGGAGGTCAGTGTGGGGGTTGGGTGGAAGAGGAGGTCAGTGTGGGGGTGGATGGAAGAGGAGGTCAGTGTGGGGGTGGATGGAAGAGGTGGTCAGTGTGGGGGTTGGGTGGAAGGGGAGGTCAGTGTGGGGGTGGTGTGGAGGGGAGGTCAGTGTGGGGGTGGGGTGGAGGGGAGGTCAGTGTGGGGGTGAGGTGGAGGGGGGTCAGTGTGGGGGTGGGGTGGAAGGGGAGGTCAGTGTGGGGGTGGGGTGGAAGGGGAGGTCAGTGTGGGTGTGGGGTGGAAGGGGAGGTCAGTGTGAGGTAGGTTGGAAGGGGAGGTCAGTGTGGGTGTGGATGGAAGGGGAGGTCAGTGTGGGTGAAGGGTGGAAGGGGAGGTCAGTGTGAGGTAGGTTGGAAGGGGAGGTCAGTGTGGGGGTGGATGGAAGGGGAGGTCAGTGTGAGGTAGGGTGGAAGGGGAGGTCAGTGTGGGGGTGAGGTGGGGGGGTCAGTGTGGGGTGGGGTGGAAGGGGAGGTCAGTGTAGGGGTGGGGTGGAAGGGGAGGTCAGTGTGGGTGTGGGGTGGAAGAGGAGGTCAGTGTGGGGGTTGGGTGGAAGAGGAGGTCAGTGTGGGGGTGGATGGAAGAGGTGGTCAGTGTGGGGGTTGGGTGGAAGGGGAGGTCAGTGTGGGGGTTGGGTGGAAGAGGAGGTCAGTGTGGGGATGGATGGAAGAGGTGGTCAGTGTGGGGGTGGGGTGGACGAGGTGGTCAGTGTGGGGGTAGGGTGGAAGAGGAGGTCAGTGTGGGGGTTGGGTGGAAGAGGAGGTCAGTGTGGGGGTGGATGGAAGAGGTGGTCAGTGTGGGGGTGGGGTGGAAGAGGAGGTCAGTGTGGGGGTTGGGTGGAAGAGGAGGTCAGTGTGGGGGTGGATGGAAGAGGTGGTCAGTGTGGGGGTAGGGTGGAAGAGGAGGTCAGTGTGGGGGTTGGGTGGAAGAGGAGGTCAGTGTGGGGGTGGATGGAAGAGGTGGTCAGTGTGGGGGTGGGGTGGAAGAGGCGGTCAGTGTGGGGGTGGGGTGGAAGAGGAGATCAGTGTGGGGGTGGGGTGGAAGGGGAGTCAGTGTGGGTGAGGGGTAGAAGGGGGGGTCAGTGTGGGTGAGGGTTGGAAGGGGAGGTCAGTGTGGGTGAGGGTTGGAAGGGGAGGTCAGTGTGGGTGAGGGTTGGAAGGGGAGGTCAGTGTGGGGGTGGGGTGGAGGGGAGGTCAGTGTGGGGGTGGGGTGGAGGGGAGGTCAGTGTGGGGGTGGGGTGGAAGGGGAGGTCAGTGTGGGGGTGGGGTGGAGGGGAGGTCAGTGTGGGGGTGGGGTGGAGGGGAGGTCAGTGTGGGGGTTGGGTGGAAGGGGAGGTCAGTGTGGGGGTGGTGTGGAGGGGAGGTCAGTGTGGGGGTGGGGTGGAGGGGGGTCAGTGTGGGGGTGGGGTGGAGGGGAGGTCAGTGTGGGGGTGGGGTGGAAGGGGAGGTCAGTGTGGGGGTGGGGTGGAAGGGGAGGTCAGTGTGGGTGTGGATGGAAGGGGAGGTCAGTGTGGGTGAAGGGTGGAAGGGGAGGTCAGTGTGAGGTAGGTTGGAAGGGGAGGTCAGTGTGGGGGTGGACGGAAGGGGAGGTCAGTGTGAGGTAGGGTGGAAGGGGAGGTCAGTGTGGGGGTGAGGTGGGGGGGCCAGTGTGGGGTGAGGTGGAAGGGGAGGGCAGTGTGGGGGTGGGGTGGAAGGGGAGGTCAGTGTGGGTGTGGGGTGGAAGGGGAGGTCAGTGTGGGGGTGGGGTGGGGGGGTCAGTGTGGGGGTGGGGTGGAAGGGGAGGTCAGTGTGGGGGTGGGGTGGAAGGGGAGGTCAGTGTGGGGCTGGGGTGGAAGGGGAGGTCAGGGTGGAGGTGGGGTGGAAGGGGTGGTCAGTGTGGGGGTGAGGTGGGGGGGTCAGTGTGGGGATGGGGTGGAAGGGGAGGTCAGTGTGGGGGTGGGGTGGAAGGGGAGGTCAGTGTGGGGGTGAGGTGGGGGGGTCAGTGTGGGGGTGGGGTGGAAGCGGAGGTCAGTGTGGGGGTGGGGTGGAAGGGGAGGTCAGTGTGGGAGTTGGTTTGACGGGGGGGTCAGTGTGGGGATGGGGAGGTCAGTGTGGGGTGGAAGGGGAGGTCAATGTGGGGGTGGGGTGGGCGGGGCAATGTGGGGTGGGGTGGAGGGGGGTCAATGAGGGGGAGGGGTGGAGAGAGGTCAGTGTGGGGGTGGGGTGGAGGGTGGGTAAGTGTGGAGGTGGGGTGGAAGAGGAGGTCAGTGTGGGGGTAGGTGGAAGAGGAGGTCAGTGTGTGGGTGGGGTGGAAGGGGAGGTCAGTGTGGGGGTTGGGTGGAGGGGGGGTCAGTGTGGGTGTGGGTGGAATAGGAGGTCAGTGTGGGGGTTGGGTGGAAGAGGAGGTCAGTGTGGGGGTGGATGGAAGAGGTGGTCAGTGTGGGGGTGGGGTGGAAGAGGTGGTCAGTGTGGGGGTTGGGTGGAAGAGGAGGTCAGTGTGGGGATGGATGGAAGAGGTGGTCAGTGTGGGGGTGGGGTGGAAGAGGTGGTCAGTGTGGGGGTAGGGTGGAAGAGGAGGTCAGTGTGGGGGTTGGGTGGAAGAGGAGGTCAGTGTGGGGGTGGATGGAAGAGGTGGTCAGTGTGGGGGTGGGGTGGAAGAGGTGGTCAGTGTGGGGGTAGGGTGGAAGAGGAGGTCAGTGTGGGGGTTGGGTGGAAGAGGAGGTCAGTGTGGGGGTGGATGGAAGAGGTGGTCAGTGTGGGGGTGGGGTGGAAGAGGAGGTCAGTGTGGGGGTTGGGTGGAAGAGGAGGTCAGTGTGGGGGTGGATGGAAGAGGAGGTCAGTGTGGGGGTGGATGGAAGAGGAGGTCAGTGTGGGGGTGGATGGAAGAGGTGGTCAGTGTGGGGGTTGGGTGGAAGGGGAGGTCAGTGTGGGGGTGGTGTGGAGGGGAGGTCAGTGTGGGGTGGGGTGGAAGGGAGGTCAGTGTGGGGGTGGGGTGGAGGGGGGTCAGTGTGGGGGTGGGGTGGAGGGGAGGTCAGTGTGGGGGTGGGGTGGAAGGGGAGGTCAGTGTGGGGGTGGGGTGGAACGGGAGGTCAGTGTGGGTGTGGAGTGGAAGGGGAGGTCAGTGTGAGGTAGGTTGGAAGGGGAGGTCAGTGTGGGTGTGGATGGAAGGGGAGGTCAGTGTGGGTGAAGGGTGGAAGGGGAGGTCAGTGTGAGGTAGGTTGGAAGGGGAGGTCAGTGTGGGGGTGGATGGAAGGGGAGGTCAGTGTGAGGTAGGGTGGAAGGGGAGGTCAGTGTGGGGGTGAGGTGGGGGGGTCAGTGTGGGGTGGGGTGGAAGGGGAGGTCAGTGTGGGTGTGGGGTGGAAGAGGAGGTCAGTGTGGGGGTTGGGTGGAAGAGGAGGTCAGTGTGGGGGTGGATGGAAGAGGTGGTCAGTGTGGGGGTGTGGTGGAAGAGGTGGTCAGTGTGGGGGTTGGGTGGAAGAGGAGGTCAGTGTGGGGATGGATGGAAGAGGTGGTCAGTGTGGGGGTGGGGTGGACGAGGTGGTCAGTGTGGGGGTAGGGTGGAAGAGGAGGTCAGTGTGGGGGTTGGGTGGAAGAGGAGGTCAGTGTGGGGGTGGATGGAAGAGGTGGTCAGTGTGGGGGTGGGGTGGAAGAGGAGGTCAGTGTGGGGGTTGGGTGGAAGAGGAGGTCAGTGTGGGGGTGGATGGAAGAGGTGGTCAGTGTGGGGGTGGGGTGGAAGAGGTGGTCAGTGTGGGGGTAGGGTGGAAGAGGAGGTCAGTGTGGGGGTTGGGTGGAAGAGGAGGTCAGTGTGGGGGTGGATGGAAGAGGTGGTCAGTGTGGGGGTGGGGTGGAAGAGGCGGTCAGTGTGGGGGTGGGGTGGAAGAGGAGATCAGTGTGGGGGTGGGGTGGAAGGGGAGTCAGTGTGGGTGAGGGGTAGAAGGGGGGGTCAGTGTGGGTGAGGGTTGGAAGGGGAGGTCAGTGTGGGTGAGGGTTGGAAGGGGAGGTCAGTGTGGGTGAGGGTTGGAAGGGGAGGTCAGAGTGGGGGTGGGGTGGAGGGGAGGTCAGTGTGGGGGTGGGGTGGAGGGGAGGTCAGTGTGGGGGTGGGGTGGAAGGGGAGGTCAGTGTGGGGGTGGGGTGGAGGGGAGGTCAGTGTGGGGGTGGGGTGCAGGGGAGGTCAGTGTGGGGGTTGGGTGGAAGGGGAGGTCAGTGTGGGGGTGGTGTGGAGGGGAGGTCAGTGTGGGGGTGGGGTGGAGGGGGGTCAGTGTGGGGGTGGGGTGGAGGGGAGGTCAGTGTGGGGGTGGGGTGGAAGGGGAGGTCAGTGTGGGGGTGGGGTGGAAGGGGAGGTCAGTGTGGGTGTGGGGTGGAAGAGGAGGTCAGTGTGGGGGTTGGGTGGAAGAGGAGGTCAGTGTGGGAGTGGATGGAAGAGGTGGTCAGTGTGGGGGTGTGGTGGAAGAGGTGGTCAGTGTGGGGGTTGGGTGGAAGAGGAGGTCAGTGTGGGGATGGATGGAAGAGGTGGTCAGTGTGGGGGTGGGGTGGACGAGGTGGTCAGTGTGGGGGTAGGGTGGAAGAGGAGGTCAGTGTGGGGGTTGGGTGGAAGAGGAGGTCAGTGTGGGGGTGGATGGAAGAGGTGGTCAGTGTGGGGGTGGGGTGGAAGAGGAGGTCAGTGTCGGGGTTGGGTGGAAGAGGAGGTCAGTGTGGGGGTGGATGGAAGAGGTGGTCAGTGTGGGGGTGGGGTGGAAGAGGTGGTCAGTGTGGGGGTAGGGTGGAAGAGGAGGTCAGTGTGGGTGTTGGGTGGAAGAGGAGGTCAGTGTGGGGGTGGATGGAAGAGGTGGTCAGTGTGGGGGTGGGGTGGAAGAGGCGGTCAGTGTGGGGGTGGGGTGGAAGAGGAGATCAGTGTGGGGGTGGGGTGGAAGGGGAGTCAGTGTGGGTGAGGGGTAGAAGGGGGGGTCAGTGTGGGTGAGGGTTGGAAGGGGAGGTCAGTGTGGGTGAGGGTTGGAAGGGGAGGTCAGTGTGGGTGAGGGTTGGAAGGGGAGGTCAGTGTGGGGGTGGGGTGGAGGGGAGGTCAGTGTGGGGGTGGGGTGGAGGGGAGGTCAGTGTGGGGGTGGGGTGGAAGGGGAGGTCAGTGTGGGGGTGGGGTGGAGGGGAGGTCAGTGTGGGGGTGGGGTGGAGGGGAGGTCAGTGTGGGGGTTGGGTGGAAGGGGAGGTCAGTGTGGGGGTGGGGTGGAGGGGTGGTCAGTGTGGGGGTGGGGTGGAAGGGGAGGTCAGTGTGGGGGTGGGGTGGAAGGGGAGGTCAGTGTGGGTGTGGATGGAAGGGGAGGTCAGTGTGGGTGAAGGGTGGAAGGGGAGGTCAGTGTGAGGTAGGTTGGAAGGGGAGGTCAGTGTGGGGGTGGATGGAAGGGGAGGTCAGTGTGAGGTAGGGTGGAAGGGGAGGTCAGTGTGGGGGTGAGGTGGGGGGGCCAGTGTGGGGTGGGGTGGAAGGGGAGGTCAGTGGGGGAGTGGGGTGGAAGGGGAGGTCAGTGTGGGTGTGGGGTGGAAGGGGAGGTCAGTGTGGGGGTGGGGTGGGGGGGTCAGTGTGGGGGTGGGGTGGAAGGGGAGGTCAGTGTGGGGGTGGGGTGGAAGGGGAGGTCAGTGTGGGGGTGGGGTGGAAGGGGAGGTCAGGGTGGAGGTGGGGTGGAAGGGGTGGTCAGTGTGGGGGTGAGGTGGGGGGGTCAGTGTGGGGATGGGGTGGAAGCGGAGGTCAGTGTGGGGGTGGGGTGGAAGGGGAGGTCAGTGTGGGGGTGAGGTGGGGGGGTCAGTGTGGGGGTGGGGTGGAAGGGGAGGTCAGTGTGGGGGTGGGGTGGAAGGGGAGGTCAGTGTGGGGGTGAGGTGGGGGGGTCAGTGTGGGGGTGGGGTGGAAGGGGAGGTCAGTGTGGGGGTGGGGTGGAAGGGGGGGTCAGTGTGGGGGTGGGGTGGAAGGGGAGGTCAGTGTGGGGGTGGGGTGGAAGGGGAGGTCTGTGTGAGATGGGGTGGAAGGGGAGGTCAGTGTGGGTGTGGGGTGGAAGGGGGAGGTCAGTGTGGGTGTGGGGTGGAAGGGGAGGTCAGTGTGGTTGAGGGGTGGAAGGGGAGGTCACTGTGGGTGTGGGGTGGAAGGGGGAGGTCAGTGTGGGGCTGGGGTGGAAGGGGAGGTCAGTGTGGGGGTGAGGGTGAAGGGACGTCAGTGTGGGTGTGGGGTGGAAGGGGGAGGTCAATGTGGGTGTGGGGTGGAAGGGGGAGGTCAGTGTGGGTGTGGGGTGGAAGGGGAGGTCAGTGTGGGTGTGGGGTGGAAGGGGAGGTCACTGTGGGGGTGAGGGTGAAGGGAGGTCAGTGTGGGTGTGGGGTGGAAGGGGGAGGTCAGTGTGGGTGTGGGGTGGAAGGGGGAGGTCAGTGTGGGTGTGGGGTGGAAGGGGAGGTCAGTGTGGGTGTGGGGTGGAAGGGGGAGGTCAGTGTGGGTGTGGGGTGGAAGGGGAGGTCACTGTGGGTGTGGGGTGGAAGGGGAGGTCAGTGTGAGGGTCAGTGTGGAGGTGGGTTTGAAGGGGGGTCATTGTGAGGTGGGGTGGAAAGGGGGGGGTCAGTGTGAGGTGGGGTGGAAAGGGAGGTCAGTGTGGGTGTGGTGGTGAAGGGAGATCAGTGTGGGGGTGGGGAGGTCATGTGGGGGTGGGGAGGTCATGTGGGGGTGGGGTGGAAGGGAAGGTCAGTGTGGGAGTGGGGTGGAAGGGAAGGTCAGTGTGGGAGTGGGGTGGAAGGGAAGGTCAGTGTGGGAGTGGGGTGAGGGGGTCAGTGTGAGTTGGGGTGGAAGGGCGGGTCAGTGTGGGTGTGGATGGAAGGGGGGGTCAGTGTGAGGTGGGGTGGAAGGGGAGGTCAGTGTGGGGGTGAGGTGGAAGGGGAGGGCTGTGTGTGGGTGGGGTGGAAGGAGAGGTCAGTGTGGTTGAGGGGTGGAAGGGGAGGTCAGTGTGGGGGTGGGGTGGAGGGGAGGTCAGTGTGGGGGTTGGGTGGAAGGGGAGGTCAGTGTGGGGGTGGTGTGGAGGGGAGGTCAGTGTGGGGGTGGGGTGGAGGGGGGTCAGTGTGGGGGTGGGGTGGAGGGGAGGTCAGTGTGAGGTGGGGTGGAAAGGGAGGTCAGTATGGGGTTGGGGGTGAAGGGAGATCAGTGTAGGGGTAGGGAGGTCAGTGTGGGGGTGGGGTGGAAGGGGAGGTCAGTGTGGGGGTGGGGTGAGGGGGTCAGTGTGAGTTGGGGTGGAAGGGCGGGTCAGTGTGGGTGTGGATGGAAGGTAGGTCAATGTGGATGAGGGGTGGAAGGGGAGGTCAGTGTGGGGGTGAGGTTGAAGGGGGGTCAGTGTGAGGTGGTGTGGAAAGGGAGGTCAGTATGGGGTTGGGGGTGAAGGGAGATCAGTGTGGGGGTGGGGAGGTCAGTGTGGGTGTGGGGAGGTCATGGGGGGATGGGGAGGTCAGTGGGGTGGTGGGGTGGAAGAAGTGGTCAGTGTGGGGGTGGGGTGAAAGGTGAGGTCCGTGTGGGAGTAGGGTGGAAGATGAGGTCATTGTGAGGTAGGGTGGAAGGGGAGGTCAGTGTGGCTGAGGGGTGGAGGAGGAGGTCAGTGTGGTTGAGGGTTGGAGGGGGATCAGTGTGAGTTGCAGTGGAAGGGGACGTCAGTGTGGGTTTGGATGGAAGGGGAGGTCAGTGTGACGTGGGGTTGAAGGGGAGGTCAATGTGAGGTGGGGTTGGGGGAGGTCAGTGTGAGGTGGGGTGGAAGGGGAGATCAGTGTGGGGGTGGGGTGGAAGGGGGGGTCAGTGTGGGGTTGGGGTGGAAGGGGGGGACGGAGTGGGGGTGGGGTGGAAGGGGAGGTCAGTGTGGGGGGGGGCGGAAGGGGAGGTCTGTATGTGGGTGGTGTGGAAGAGGAGGTCAGTGTGGGGGTGGGGTGGAAGGGGAGGTCAGTGTGGGGGTGGGGTGGAAGGGGAGGTCAGTGTGGGGGTGGGGTGGAAGGGGAGGTCAGTGTGGGGGTGGGGTGGAAGGGGAGGTCAGTGTGGGGGGGGCGGAAGGGGAGGTCTGTATGTGGGTGGTGTGGAAGAGGAGGTCAGTGTGGGGGTGGGGTGGAAGGGGAGGTCAGTGTGAGGTGTGGAAGGGGAGGTCAGTGTGGGGGTGGGGTGGAAGGGGAGGTCAGTGTGGGGGTGGGGTGGAAGGGGAGGTCAGTGTGAGGTAGGGTGGAAGGGGAGGTCAGTGTGGGGGTGGGGTGGAAGGGGAGGTCAGTGTGAGGTTGTGCGGAAGAGGAGGTCAGTGTGGGGGTAGGGTGGAAGAGGAGGTCAGTGTGGGGTGGGGTGGAAGGGGAGGTCAGTGTGGGGGTGGGGTGGAAGGGGAGGTCAGTGTGGGTGTGGGGTGGAAGGGGAGGTCAGTGTGGGGGTGGGGTGGGGGGGTCAGTGTGGGGGTGGGGTGGAAGGGGAGGTCAGTGTGGGGGTGGGGTGGAAGGGGAGGTCAGTGTGGGGGTGGGGTGGAAGGGGAGGTCAGGGTGGAGGTGGGGTGGAAGGGGTGGTCAGTGTGGGGGTGAGGTGGGGGGGTCAGTGTGGGGATGGGGTGGAAGGGGAGGTCAGTGTGGGGGTGGGGTGGAAGGGGAGGTCAGTGTGGGGGTGAGGTGGGGGGGTCAGTGTGGGGGTGGGGTGGAAGGGGAGGTCAGTGTGGGGGTGGGGTGGAAGGGGAGGTCAGTGTGGGGGTGCGGTGGGGGGGTCAGTGTGGGGGTGGGGTGGAAGGGGACGTCAGTGTGGGGGTGGGGTGGAAGGGGAGGTCAGTGTGGGGGTGGGGTGGAAGGGGAGGTCTGTGTGTGGGTGGGGTGGAAGGGGAGGTCAGTGTGGGTGTGGGGTGGAAGGGGGAGGTCAGTGTGGGTGTGGGGTGGAAGGGGAGGTCAGTGTGGTTGAGGGGTGGAAGGGGAGGTCACTGTGGGTGTGGGGTGGAAGGGGGAGGTCATTGTGGGGCTGGGGTGGAAGGGGAGGTCAGTGTGGGGGTGAGGGTGAAGGGACGTCAGTGTGGGTGTGGGGTGGCAGGGGGAGGTCAGTGTGGGTGTGGGGTGGAAGGGGGAGGTCAGTGTGGGTGTGGCGTAGAAGGGGAGGTCAGTGTGGGTGTGGGGTGGAAGGGGAGGTCAGTGTGGGGGTGAGGGTGAAGGGAGGTCAGTGTGGGTGTGGGGTGGAAGGGGGAGGTCAGTGTGGGTGTGGGGTGGAAGGGGGAGGTCAGTGTGGGTGTGGGGTGGAAGGGGAGGTCAGTGTGGGTGTGGGGTGGAAGGGGGAGGTCAGTGTGGGTGTGGGGTGGAAGGGGAGGTCACTGTGGGTGTGGGGTGGAAGGGGAGGTCAGTGTGGGTGTGGGGTGGAAAGGGGGGGGTCAGTGTGAGGTGGGGTGGAAAGGGAGGTCAGTGTGGGTGTGGTGGTGAATGGAGATCAGTGTGGGGGTGGGGAGGTCAGTGTGGGGGTGGGGAGGTCATGTGGGGGTGGGGAGGTCATGTGGGGGTGGGGTGGAAGGGAAGGTCAGTGTGGGAGTGGGGTGGAAGGGAAGGTCAGTGTGGGAGTGGGGTGGAAGGGAAGGTCAGTGTGGGAGTGGGGTGAGGGGGTCAGTGTGAGTTGGGGTGGAAGGGCGGGTCAGTGTGGGTGTGGATGGAAGGGGGGGTCAGTGTGAGGTGGGGTGGAAGGGGAGGTCAGTGTGGGGGTGAGGTGGAAGGGGAGGGCTGTGTGTGGGTGGGGTGGAAGGAGAGGTCAGTGTGGTTGAGGGGTGGAAGGGGAGGTCAGTGTGGGGGTGGGGTGGAGGGGAGGTCAGTGTGGGGGTTGGGTGGAAGGGGAGGTCAGTGTGGGGGTGGTGTGGAGGGGAGGTCAGTGTGGGGGTGGGGTGGAGGGGGGTCAGTGTGGGGGTGGGGTGGAGGGGAGGTCAGTGTGAGGTGGGGTGGAAAGGGAGGTCAGTATGGGGTTGGGGGTGAAGGGAGATCAGTGTAGGGGTAGGGAGGTCAGTGTGGGGGTGGGGTGGAAGGGGAGGTCAGTGTGGGTGTGGGGTGAGGGGGTCAGTGTGAGTTGGGGTGGAAGGGCGGGTCAGTGTGGGTGTGGATGGAAGGGGGGTCAATGTGGATGAGGGGTGGAAGGGGAGGTCAGTGTGGGGGTGAGGTTGAAGGGGGGTCAGTGTGAGGTGGTGTGGAAAGGGAGGTCAGTATGGGGTTGGGGGTGAAGGGAGATCAGTGTGGGGGTGGGGAGGTCAGTGTGGGTGTGGGGAGGTCATGGGGGGATGGGGAGGTCAGTGGGGTGGTGGGGTGGAAGAAGTGGTCAGTGTGGGGGTGGGGTGAAAGGTGAGGTCCGTGTGGGAGTAGGGTGGAAGATGAGGTCATTGTGAGGTAGGGTGGAAGGGGAGGTCAGTGTGGCTGAGGGGTGGAGGAGGAGGTCAGTGTGGTTGAGGGTTGGAGGGGGATCAGTGTGAGTTGCAGTGGAAGGGGACGTCAGTGTGGGTTTGGATGGAAGGGGAGGTCAGTGTGACGTGGGGTTGAAGGGGAGGTCAATGTGAGGTGGGGTTGGGGGAGGTCAGTGTGAGGTGGGGTGGAAGGGGAGATCAGTGTGGGGGTGGGGTGGAAGGCGGGGTCAGAGTGGGGTTGGGGTGGAAGGGGGGGACGGAGTGGGGGTGGGGTGGAAGGGGAGGTCAGTGTGGGGGGGGCGGAAGGGGAGGTCTGTATGTGGGTGGTGTGGAAGAGGAGGTCAGTGTGGGGGTGGGGTGGAAGGGGAGGTCAGTGTGGGGGTGGGGTGGAAGGGGAGGTCAGTGTGGGGGTGGGGTGGAAGGGGAGGTCAGTGTGAGGTGTGGAAGGGGAGGTCAGTGTGGGGGTGGGGTGGAAGGGGAGGTCAGTGTGGGGGTGGGGTGGAAGGGGAGGTCAGTGTGAGGTAGGGTGGAAGGGGAGGTCAGTGTGGGGGTGGGGTGGAAGGGGAGGTCAGTATGAGGTAGGGTGGAAGGGGAGGTCAGTGTGGGGGTGGGGTGGAAGGGGAGGTCAGTGTGAGGTAGGGTGGAAGAGGAGGTCAGTGTGGGGGTGGGGTGGAAGGGGAGGTCAATGTGAGGTAGGGTGGAAGGGGAGGTCAGTGTGGGGGTGGGGTGGAAGGGGAGGTCAGTGTGAGGTTGTGCGGAAGAGGAGGTCAGTGTGGGGGTGGGGTGGAAGGGGAGGTCAGTGTGGGGGTGGGGTGGAAGGGGAGGTCAGTGTGGGGGTGGGGTGGAAGGGGAGGTCAGTGTGAGGTAGGGTGGAAGGGGAGGTCAGTGTGCGTGTGGGGTGGAAGGGGAGGTCAGTGTGAGGTAGGGTGGAAGGGGAGGTCAGTGTGAGGGTGAGGTTGAAGGAGGGTCAGTGTGAGGTGTGGTGGAAAGGGAGGTCAGTAATGGGGTGGGGGTGAAGGGAGATCAGTGTGGGGGTGGGGAGGTCAGTGTGGGGGTGGGGAGGTCATGGGTGGATGGGGAGGTCAGTGGGGTGGTGGGGTGGAAGAAGAGGTCAGTGTGGGGGTGGGGTGGAAGGGGAGGTCAGTGTGGCTGAGGGGTGGAAGGGGAGGTAAGTGTGGGGGTGGGGTGGAAGGGGAGGTCAGTGTGGGGGTGGGGTGGAAGGGGAGGTCAGTGTGGGGGTGGGGTGGAAGGGGAGGTCAGTGTGGGGGGGGCGGAAGGGGAGGTCTGTATGTGGGTGGTGTGGAAGAGGAGGTCAGTGTGGGGGTGGGGTGGAAGGGGAGGTCAGTGTGAGGTGTGGAAGGGGAGGTCAGTGTGGGGGTGGGGTGGAAGGGGAGGTCAGTGTGGGGGTGGGGTGGAAGGGGAGGTCAGTGTGAGGTAGGGTGGAAGGGGAGGTCAGTGTGGGGGTGGGGTGGAAGGGGAGGTCAGTGTGAGGTTGTGCGGAAGAGGAGGTCAGTGTGGGGGTAGGGTGGAAGAGGAGGTCAGTGTGGGGTGGGGTGGAAGGGGAGGTCAGTGTGGGGGTGGGGTGGAAGGGGAGGTCAGTGTGGGTGTGGGGTGGAAGGGGAGGTCAGTGTGGGGGTGGGGTGGGGGGGTCAGTGTGGGGGTGGGGTGGAAGGGGAGGTCAGTGTGGGGGTGGGGTGGAAGGGGAGGTCAGTGTGGGGGTGGGGTGGAAGGGGAGGTCAGGGTGGAGGTGGGGTGGAAGGGGTGGTCAGTGTGGGGGTGAGGTGGGGGGGTCAGTGTGGGGATGGGGTGGAAGGGGAGGTCAGTGTGGGGGTGGGGTGGAAGGGGAGGTCAGTGTGGGGGTGAGGTGGGGGGGTCAGTGTGGGGGTGGGGTGGAAGGGGAGGTCAGTGTGGGGGTGGGGTGGAAGGGGAGGTCAGTGTGGGGGTGCGGTGGGGGGGTCAGTGTGGGGGTGGGGTGGAAGGGGACGTCAGTGTGGGGGTGGGGTGGAAGGGGAGGTCAGTGTGGGGGTGGGGTGGAAGGGGAGGTCTGTGTGTGGGTGGGGTGGAAGGGGAGGTCAGTGTGGGTGTGGGGTGGAAGGGGGAGGTCAGTGTGGGTGTGGGGTGGAAGGGGAGGTCAGTGTGGTTGAGGGGTGGAAGGGGAGGTCACTGTGGGTGTGGGGTGGAAGGGGGAGGTCATTGTGGGGCTGGGGTGGAAGGGGAGGTCAGTGTGGGGGTGAGGGTGAAGGGACGTCAGTGTGGGTGTGGGGTGGCAGGGGGAGGTCAGTGTGGGTGTGGGGTGGAAGGGGGAGGTCAGTGTGGGTGTGGCGTAGAAGGGGAGGTCAGTGTGGGTGTGGGGTGGAAGGGGAGGTCAGTGTGGGGGTGAGGGTGAAGGGAGGTCAGTGTGGGTGTGGGGTGGAAGGGGGAGGTCAGTGTGGGTGTGGGGTGGAAGGGGGAGGTCAGTGTGGGTGTGGGGTGGAAGGGGAGGTCAGTGTGGGTGTGGGGTGGAAGGGGGAGGTCAGTGTGGGTGTGGGGTGGAAGGGGAGGTCACTGTGGGTGTGGGGTGGAAGGGGAGGTCAGTGTGGGTGTGGGGTGGAAAGGGGGGGGTCAGTGTGAGGTGGGGTGGAAAGGGAGGTCAGTGTGGGTGTGGTGGTGAATGGAGATCAGTGTGGGGGTGGGGAGGTCAGTGTGGGGGTGGGGAGGTCATGTGGGGGTGGGGAGGTCATGTGGGGGTGGGGTGGAAGGGAAGGTCAGTGTGGGAGTGGGGTGGAAGGGAAGGTCAGTGTGGGAGTGGGGTGGAAGGGAAGGTCAGTGTGGGAGTGGGGTGAGGGGGTCAGTGTGAGTTGGGGTGGAAGGGCGGGTCAGTGTGGGTGTGGATGGAAGGGGGGGTCAGTGTGAGGTGGGGTGGAAGGGGAGGTCAGTGTGGGGGTGAGGTGGAAGGGGAGGGCTGTGTGTGGGTGGGGTGGAAGGAGAGGTCAGTGTGGTTGAGGGGTGGAAGGGGAGGTCAGTGTGGGGGTGGGGTGGAGGGGAGGTCAGTGTGGGGGTTGGGTGGAAGGGGAGGTCAGTGTGGGGGTGGTGTGGAGGGGAGGTCAGTGTGGGGGTGGGGTGGAGGGGGGTCAGTGTGGGGGTGGGGTGGAGGGGAGGTCAGTGTGAGGTGGGGTGGAAAGGGAGGTCAGTATGGGGTTGGGGGTGAAGGGAGATCAGTGTAGGGGTAGGGAGGTCAGTGTGGGGGTGGGGTGGAAGGGGAGGTCAGTGTGGGTGTGGGGTGAGGGGGTCAGTGTGAGTTGGGGTGGAAGGGCGGGTCAGTGTGGGTGTGGATGGAAGGGGGGTCAATGTGGATGAGGGGTGGAAGGGGAGGTCAGTGTGGGGGTGAGGTTGAAGGGGGGTCAGTGTGAGGTGGTGTGGAAAGGGAGGTCAGTATGGGGTTGGGGGTGAAGGGAGATCAGTGTGGGGGTGGGGAGGTCAGTGTGGGTGTGGGGAGGTCATGGGGGGATGGGGAGGTCAGTGGGGTGGTGGGGTGGAAGAAGTGGTCAGTGTGGGGGTGGGGTGAAAGGTGAGGTCCGTGTGGGAGTAGGGTGGAAGATGAGGTCATTGTGAGGTAGGGTGGAAGGGGAGGTCAGTGTGGCTGAGGGGTGGAGGAGGAGGTCAGTGTGGTTGAGGGTTGGAGGGGGATCAGTGTGAGTTGCAGTGGAAGGGGACGTCAGTGTGGGTTTGGATGGAAGGGGAGGTCAGTGTGACGTGGGGTTGAAGGGGAGGTCAATGTGAGGTGGGGTTGGGGGAGGTCAGTGTGAGGTGGGGTGGAAGGGGAGATCAGTGTGGGGGTGGGGTGGAAGGCGGGGTCAGAGTGGGGTTGGGGTGGAAGGGGGGGACGGAGTGGGGGTGGGGTGGAAGGGGAGGTCAGTGTGGGGGGGGCGGAAGGGGAGGTCTGTATGTGGGTGGTGTGGAAGAGGAGGTCAGTGTGGGGGTGGGGTGGAAGGGGAGGTCAGTGTGGGGGTGGGGTGGAAGGGGAGGTCAGTGTGGGGGTGGGGTGGAAGGGGAGGTCAGTGTGGGGGTGGGGTGGAAGGGGAGGTCAGTGTGAGGTGTGGAAGGGGAGGTCAGTGTGGGGGTGGGGTGGAAGGGGAGGTCAGTGTGGGGGTGGGGTGGAAGGGGAGGTCAGTGTGAGGTAGGGTGGAAGGGGAGGTCAGTGTGGGGGTGGGGTGGAAGGGGAGGTCAGTGTGAGGTAGGGTGGAAGGGGAGGTCAGTGTGGGGGTGGGGTGGAAGGGGAGGTCAGTGTGAGGTAGGGTGGAAGAGGAGGTCAGTGTGGGGGTGGGGTGGAAGGGGAGGTCAATGTGAGGTAGGGTGGAAGGGGAGGTCAGTGTGGGGGTGGGGTGGAAGGGGAGGTCAGTGTGAGGTTGTGCGGAAGAGGAGGTCAGTGTGGGGGTGGGGTGGAAGGGGAGGTCAGTGTGGGGGTGGGGTGGAAGGGGAGGTCAGTGTGGGGGTGGGGTGGAAGGGGAGGTCAGTGTGAGGTAGGGTGGAAGGGGAGGTCAGTGTGCGTGTGGGGTGGAAGGGGAGGTCAGTGTGAGGTAGGGTGGAAGGGGAGGTCAGTGTGAGGGTGAGGTTGAAGGAGGGTCAGTGTGAGGTGTGGTGGAAAGGGAGGTCAGTAATGGGGTGGGGGTGAAGGGAGATCAGTGTGGGGGTGGGGAGGTCAGTGTGGGGGTGGGGAGGTCATGGGTGGATGGGGAGGTCAGTGGGGTGGTGGGGTGGAAGAAGAGGTCAGTGTGGGGGTGGGGTGGAAGGGGAGGTCAGTGTGGCTGAGGGGTGGAAGGGGAGGTAAGTGTGGGTCAGGGTTGGAGGGGGGGTCTGTTGTGGGGCTGGGGTGGAAGGGGAGGTCAGTGTGGGGGTGGGGTGGAAGGGGAGGTCAGTGTGGGGGTGGGGTGGAAGGGGAGGTCAGTGTGGGGGTGGGGTGGAAGGGGAGGTCAGTGTGAGGGTGGGGTGGAAGGGGAGGTCAGTGTGGGGGTGGGGTGGAAGGGGAGGTCAGTGTGAGATGGGGTGGAAGGGGAGGTCAGTGTGGGGGTGGGGTGGAAGGGGAGGTCAGTGTGGGGGTGGGGTGGAAGGGGAGGTCAGTGTGAGATGGGGTGGAAGGGGAGGTCAGTGTGGGTTTGGGGTGGAAGGGGAGGTCAGTGTGAGGTGGGGTGGAAGGGGAGGTCAGTGTGGGTTTGGGGTGGAAGGGGAGGTCAGTGTGGGGATGGGGTGGAAGGGGAGGTCAGTGTGGATGAGGGGTGGAAGAGGGGTCAGTGTGGGGGTAGGGTTGTAGGGGGTTTCAGTGTGGGTGTGGGGTTGAAGCGAGGTCAGTGGGGGGGTGGGGTGGAAGGGGAGGTCAGTGTGACGTGGGGTTGAAGGGGAGGTCAATGTGAGGTGGGGTTGGGGGAGGTCAGTGTGAGGTGGGGTGGAAGGGGAGATCAGTGTGGGGGTGGGGTGGAAGGGGGGGTCAGTGTGGGGTTGGGGTGGAAGGGGGGGACGGAGTGGGGGTGGTGTGGAAGGGGAGGTCAGTGTGGGGGGGGTGGAATGGGAGGTCTGTATGTGGGTGGTGTGGAAGAGGAGGTCAGTGTGGGGGTGGGGTGGAAGGGGAGGTCAGTGTGGGGGTGGGGTGGAAGGGGAGGTCAGTGTGGGGGTGGGGTGGAAGGGGAGGTCAGTGTGGGGGTGGGGTGGAAGGGGAGGTCAGTGTGGGGGTGGGGTGGAAGGGGAGGTCAGTGTGGGGGTGGGGTGGAAGGGGTGGTCAGTGTGGGGGTGGGGTGGAAGGGGTGGTCAGTGTGGGGGTGGGGTGGAAGGGGAGGTCAGTGTGAGGTGTGGAAGGGGAGGTCAGTGTGGGGGTGGGGTGGAAGGGGAGGTCAGTGTGGGGGTGGGGTGGAAGGGGAGGTGAGTGTGAGGTGTGGAAGGGGAGGTCAGTGTGGGGGTGGGGTGGAAGGGGAGGTCAGTGTGGGGGTGGGGTGGAAGGGGAGGTCAGTGTGGGGGTGGAAGGGGAGGTCAGTGTGGGGGTGGGGTGGAAGGGGAGGTCAGTGTGAGGTTGTGCGGAAGAGGAGGTCAGTGTGGGGGTGGGGTGGAAGGGGAGGTCAGTGTGAGGTAGGGTGGAAGGGGAGGTCAGTGTGGGGGTGGGGTGGAAGGGGAGGTCAGTGTGGGGGTGGGGTGGAAGGGGAGGTCAGTGTGAGGGTGAGGTTGAAGGAGGGTCAGTGTGAGGTGGGGTGGAAAGGGAGGTCAGTCATGGGGTGGGGGTGAAGGGAGATCAGTGTGGGGGTGGGGAGGTCAGTGTGGGGGTGGGGAGGTCATGGGTGGATGGGGAGGTCAGTGGGGTGGTGGGGTGGAAGAAGAGGTCAGTGTGGGGGTGGGGTGGAAGGGGAGGTCAGTGTGGCTGAGGGGTGGAAGGGGAGGTAAGTGTGGGTCAGGGTTGGAGGGGGGGTCTGTTGTGGGGCTGGGGTGGAAGGGGAGGTCAGTGTGGGGGTGGGGTGGAGGGGAGGTCAGTGTGAGATGGGGTGGAAGGGGAGGTCAGTGTGGGTTTGGGGTGGAAGGGGAGGTCAGTGTGAGGTGGGGTGGAAGGGGAGGTCAGTGTGAGGTGGGGTAGAAGGGGAGGTCAGTGTGAGGTGGGGTAGAAGGGGAGGTCAGTGTGAGGTGGGGTAGAAGGGGAGGTCAGTGTGAGGTGGGGTAGAAGGGGAGGTCAGTGTGGGTATGGGGTGGAAGGGGAGGTCAGTGTGGATGAGGGGTGGAAGAGGGGTCAGTGTGGGGGTAGGGTTGTAGGGGGTTTCAGTGTGGGTGTGGAGTTGAAGCGAGGTCAGTGGGGGGGTGGGGTGGAAGGGGAGGTCAGTGTGAGGTGGGGTAGAAGGGGAGGTCAGTGTGGGGATGGGGTGGAAGAGGAGGTCAGTGTGGGGGTGAATGGAAGAGGTGGTCAGTGTGAGGTGGGGTAGAAGGGGAGGTCTGTGTGGGGGTGGGTTGGAAGGGGAGGTCAGTGTGGGGTGGGGTAGAAGGGGAGGTCAGTGTGAGGTGGGGTAGAAGGGGAGGTCTGTGTGGGGGTGGGTTGGAAGGGGAGGTCAGTGTGGATGAGGGGTGGAAGAGGGGTCAGTGTGAGATGGGGTGGAAGGGGAGGTCAGTGTGGGTTTGGGGTGGAAGGGAAGGTCAGTGTGGGTGTGAGGTGGAAGGTGTGGCCAGTTTGAGGTGGGGTGGTAGGGGAGGTCAGTGTGGGGGTGGTGGTGGGGGTGAAGGGAGGTCAGTGTGGGGGTGGGGAGGTCAGTGGGGGGTTGGGTGGAAGAGGAGGTCAGTGTGGGGGTGGGATTGAAGGGGGATCAGTGTGGGGATGGGGAGGTCAGTGTGGGTGTGGGGTGGAAGGGGAGGTCAGTGTGGGAGTTGGTTTGACGGGGGGGGGTCAGTGTGGGGATGGGGAGGTCAGTGTGGGGTGGAAGGGGAGGTCAATGTGGGGGTGGGGTGGGCGGGGCAATGTGGGGTGGGGTGGAGGGGGGTCAATGAGGGGGAGGGGTGGAGAGAGGTCAGTGTGGGGGTGGGGTGGAGGGTGGGTCAGTGTGGAGGTGGGGTGGAAGAGGAGGTCAGTGTGGGGGTAGGTGGAAGAGGAGGTCAGTGTGTGGGTGGGGTGGAAGGGGAGGTCAGTGTGGGGGTTGGGTGGAGGGGGGGTCAGTGTGGGTGTGGGTGGAATAGGAGGTCAGTGTGGGGGTTGGGTGGAAGAGGAGGTCAGTGTGGGGGTGGATGGAAGAGGTGGTCAGTGTGGGGGTGGGGTGGAAGAGGTGGTCAATGTGGGGGTTGGGTGGAAGAGGAGGTCAGTGTGGGGATGGATGGAAGAGGTGGTCAGTGTGGGGGTGGGGTGGAAGAGGTGGTCAGTGTGGGGGTAGGGTGGAAGAGGAGGTCAGTGTGGGGGTTGGGTGGAAGAGGAGGTCAGTGTGGGGGTGGATGGAAGAGGTGGTCAGTGTGGGGGTGGGGTGGAAGAGGTGGTCAGTGTGGGGGTGGGGTGGAAGAGGAGGTCAGTGTGGGGGTTGGGTGGAAGAGGAGGTCAGTGTGGGGGTGAATGGAAGAGGTGGTCAGTGTGGGGGTGGGGTGGAAGAGGAGGTCAGTGTGGGGGTTGGGTGGAAGAGGCGGTCAGTGTGGGGGTGGGGTGGAAGAGGAGATCAGTGTGGGGGTGGGGTGGAAGGGGAGTCAGTGTGGGTGAGGGGTAGAAGGGGGGGTCAGTGTGGGTGAGGGTTGGAAGGGGAGGTCAGTGTGGGTGAGGGTTGGAAGGGGATGTCAGTGTGGGTGAGGGTTGGAAGGGGAGGTCAGTGTGGGGGTGGGGTGGAGGGGAGGTCAGTGTGGGGGTGGGGTGGAGGGGAGGTCAGTGTGGGTGAGGGTTGGAAGGGGAGGTCAGTGTGGGGGTGGGGTGGAGGGGAGGTCAGTGTGGGGGTGGGGTGGAGGGGAGGTCAGTGTGAGGGTGGGGTGGAGAGGAGGTCAGTGTGGGGGTTGGGTGGAAGGGGAGGTCAGTGTGGGGGTGGTGTGGAGGGGAGGTCAGTGTGGGGGTGGGGTGGAGGGGAGGTCAGTGTGGGGGTGGGGTGGAGGGGGGTCCGTGTGGGGGTGGGGTGGAGGGGAGGTCAGTGTGGGGGTGGGGTGGAGGGGAGGTCAGTGTGGGGGTGGGGTGGAAGGGGAGGTCAGAGTGGGTGTGGATGAAAGGGGGGAGCCTGTGTGAGGTGGGGTGGAAAGGGAGGTCAGTGTGGGGGTGGGGAGATCAGTGTGGGTGTGGGGTGGAAGGGGAGGTCAGTGTGGGTGTGGGGTGGAAGGGGAGGTCAGTGTGAGGGTGGGGTGGAAGAGGAGGTCAGTGTGAGGGTGGGGTGGAAGAGGAGGTCAGTGTGAGGGTGTGGTGGAAGGGGAGGTCAGAGTGGGTGTGGATGAAAGGGGGGTCTGTGTGAGGTGGGGTGGAAAGGGAGGTCAGTGTGGGGGTGGGGAGATCAGTGTGGGTGTGGGGTGGAAGGGAAGGTCAGTGTGAGGGTGGGGGTGGAAGGGGGGGTCAGTGTGAGGGTGGGGTGGAAGGGGGGTGCAGTGTGGGGGTGGGCTGGGAGGGGAGGTCAGTGTGGGGTTGGGGTGGAAGGGGAGGTCAGTGTGAGGGTGGGGTGGAAGGGGAGGGCCAGTGTGGGTCAATGTGAGGTTGTGTGGAAGAGGAGGTCAATGTGGGAGAGGGGTGGAAGAGGAGGTCAGTGTGGGTAAGGGTGGAAGGGGAGGTCAGTGTGAGGGTGGGGTGGAAGGGGGAGGTCAGTGTGGGTGAGGGGTGGAAGGGGAGGTCAGTGTGGGTCAGGGTGGAAGGGGAGGTCAGTGTGGGGGTGGGGTGGAAGGGTGAGGTCAGTGTGGGTGAGGGGTGGAAGGGGAGGTCAGTGTGGGTGTGGAGTGGAAGGGGAGGTCAGTGTGGGTGTGGGGTGGAAGGGGAGGTCAGAGTGGGTGTGGATGAAAGGGGGGAGTCTGTGAGGTGGGATGGAAGGGGAGGTCAGTGTGGGGGTGGGGTGGGGAGATCAGTGTGGGTGTGGGGTGGAAGGGGAGGTCAGTATGAGGGTGGGGTAGAAGGGGGTTCAGTGTGAGGGTGGGGTGGAAGGGGGGGGTCAGTGTGGGAGTGGGCTGGAATGGGAAGGTCAGTGTGGGGGTGAGGTGGAAGGGGAGGTCTGTGTGGGTGAAGGGTGGAAGGGGAGGTCAGTGTGGGGGTGGGGTGGTCAGTTTGTGGTGGGGCGGAAGATGAGGTCAGTGTGGGGGTAGGGGTGAAGGGAAGTCAGTGTGGGGGTGGGAAGGTCAGTGTGGGTGAGGAGTGAAAGAGGAGGTCAGTGTGGGTGAAGGGTGCAAGGGGAGGTCAGTGTGGGGGTGGGGTGGAAGTTGAGGTCAGTGTGGGGGTGGGGTGGAAGGGGGAGGACAGTGTGGGGGTGGGGTGGAAGGGGGAGGACAGTGTGGGGGTGGGGTGGAAGGGGAGGGTCAGTGTGGGTCATTGTGAGGTTGTGTGGAAGGGGAGGTCAGTGTGGGCGTAGGGTGGAAGGGGAGGTCAGTGTGGGTGTGGGCTGGGAGGGGAGGTCAGTGTGGGGTTGGGGTGGAAGGGGAGGTCAGTGTGAGGGTGGGGTGGAAGGGGAGGGCCAGTGTGGGTCAATGTGAGGTTGTGTGGAAGAGGAGGTCAATGTGGGAGAGGGGTGGAAGAGGAGGTCAGTGTGGGTAAGGGTGGAAGGGGAGGTCAGTGTGAGGGTGGGGTGGAAGGGGGAGGTCAGTGTGGGTGAGGGGTGGAAGGGGAGGTCAGTGTGGGTCAGGGTGGAAGGGGAGGTCAGTGTGGGGGTGGGGTGGAAGGGGGAGGTCAGTGTGGGTGAGGGGTGGAAGGGGAGGTCAGTGTGGGTGTGGAGTGGAAGGGGAGGTCAGTGAGGTCAGTGTGGGTGAAGGGTGGAAGAGGAGGTCAGTGTGGGTGAAGGGTGGAAGGGGAGGTCAGTGTGGGGGTGGGGTGGAAGGGGAGGTCAGTGTGGGGGTGGGGTGGAAGGGGAGGTCAGTGTGGGGGTGGGGTGGGTGGAGGTCAGTGTGGGGGTGGGGTGGAAGGGGGAGGTCAGTGTGGGGGTGGGGTGGAAGGGGGAGGACAGTGTGGGGGTTGGCTGGAAGGGGAGGGTCAGTGTGGGTCATTGTGAGGTTGTGTGGAAGGGGAGGGAGGTCAGTTTGAGGTGGGGTGGAAGGGGAGATCAGTGTGGGTGAAGGGTGGAAGGGGAGGTCAGTGTGGGGGTGGGGTGGAAGAGGAGGTCAGTGTGGGGGTGGGGTGGAAGGGGAGGTCAGTGTGGGGGTGGGGTGGAAGGGGAGGTCAGTGTTGAGGTGGGGTGGAAGAGGAGGTCAGTGTGGGGGTGGGGTGGAAGGGGAGGTCAGTGTGGGGGTGGGGTGGAAGGGGAGGTCAGTGTTGAGGTGGGGTGGAAGAGGAGGTCAGTGTGGGGGTGGGGTGGAATGGGGGTCAGTGTGGGGGTGGGGAGGAAGGGGAGGTCAGTGTGAGGTGGGGTGGAAGGGGAGGTCGGTTTGAGGTGGGGTAGAAGGGGAGGTCAGTGTGGGGATGGGGTTGAAGGGGGGTCAGTGTGAGATGGGGTGGAAGGGGAGGTCAGTGTGGGTTTGGGGTGGAAGGGGAGGTCAGTGTTGGCTTGGGGTGGAAGGGGAGGTCAGTTTGAGGGTGGAGGTGAAGGGAGGTCAGTGTGGGTTTGGGGTGGAAGGGGAGGTCAGTGTGGGTGTGAGGAGGAAGAGGAGGTCAGTGTGGGGGTGGGATTGAAGAAGGGTCAGTATGGGGGTGGGGTGGAAGGGGAGGTCAGTGTGGGGTGGGGGTGAAGGGAGGTCAGTGTGGGTGTGAGGAGGAAGAGGTGGTCAGTTTGAGATGGGGTGGAAGGGGAGGTCAGTGTGGGGTGGGGTGAAGGGAGGTCAGTGTGGGGATGGGGTGGAAGGGGAGGTCAGTGTGGGTTTGGGGTGGAAGGGGAGGTCAGTGTGGGGTGGGGTGAAGGGAGGTCAGTGTGGGTGTGAGGAGGAAGAGGTGGTCAGTTTGAGATGGGGTGGAAGGGGAGGTCAGTGTGGATTTGGGGTGGAAGGGGAGGTCAGTTTGAGGTGGGGTGGAAGGGGAGGTCAGTGTGGGGTGGGGTGAAGGGAGGTCAGTGTGGGGGTGGGGTGGAAGGGGAGGTCAGTGTGGGTGTGAGGAGGAAGAGTTGGTCAGTTTGAGATCGGGTGGAAGGGGAGGTCAGTGTGGGGGTGGGGAGGTCAGTGGGGTGTGGGGTGGAAGAGGAGGTCAGTGTGGGGGTGGGGTGGAATGGGGGTCAGTGTGGGGGTTGGGGTGAAGGGAGGTCAGTGTGGGGGTGTGGGTGAAGGGAGGTCAGTGTGGGGGTGGGGAGGTCAGTGGGGTGTGGGGTGGAAGAGGAGGTCAGTGTGGGGGTGGGATTGAAGAAGGGTCAGTATGGGGGTGGGGTGGAAGGGGAGGTCAGTGTGGGAGTGGGGTTGACGGGGGGTCAGTGTGGGGATGGGGAGGTCAGTGTGGGGGTGGAGTGGAAGGAGGGAGTCAGTGTGGGGTGGAGTGGAAGCAGGGGTCAGTGTGGGGGTGGGTGGAGGGGGGGTCAGCGTGGGGGTGGTGTGGAGGGGGGGGTCAGTGTGGGGGTGGGGTGGAAGGAGGGAGTCAGTGTGGGGTGGAGTGGAAGCGGGGGTCAGTGTGGGGGTGGGTGGAGGGGGGGTCAGCGTGGGGGTGGTGTGGAAGGAGGGAGTCAGTGTGGGGTGGAGTGGAAGCGGGGGTCAGTGTGGGGGTGGGTGGAGGGGGGGTCAGCGTGGGGGTGGTGTGGAGGGGGGGGTCTGTGTGGGGGTGGGGTGAAGGGAGGTGAGTGTGGGGGTGGGGTGAAGGGAGGTGAGTGTGAGGGTGGGGTGAAGGGAGGTGAATGTGGGGGTGGCGGTGAAGGGGAGGTCAGTGTGGACGTGGAGTGGAAGGGGAGGTCACTGTGGGGGTGGGGTGGAAAGGGAGGTCAGTGTGGGGGTGGGGTGAAGGGAAGTCAGTGTGGGGTTGAAGGGAGGTCAGTGGGGGTTGGGTGGAAGAGGTGATCAGTGTGGGGGTGGGGTGGAAGGGGAGGTCTGTGTGGGTGTGGGGTGGAAAGGGAGGTCTGTGTGGGTGTGGGGTGGAAGGGGTGATCAGTTTGAGGTGGGGTAGAAGGGGAGGTCAGTTTGGGGGTGGGTGTGAAGGGAGGTCAGTGTGGAGGTGGGGGTGAAGGGAGGTCTGTGTGGGGGTGGGGAGGTCAGTGTGGGTGTGGGGTGGAAGAGGAGGTCAGTGTGGGTGTGGGGTGGAAGAGGAGGTCAGTGTGGGGTGGGGTGGAAGGGGAGGTCAGTGTGGGTGTTGGTGTGGGGTGGAAGGGGAGGTCAGTATGGGTGTTGGTGTGGGGTGGAAGGGGAGGTCAGTGTGGACATGGATGGAAGGGGGGTCAGTGTGGGTGTGGATGGAAGGGGGGGTCAGTGTGGGGTGGGGTGGAAGGGGAGGTCATTGTGGAGCAGGTGAAAAGGGGGTCATTGGGGGTTGTTAAAGGAGTTCAGTGTGGAAGTTGGTGGAATGAGTGTGTCACAAAGCTGGTCCCTTTTCTTTCTAAAAGCTGTTCCTTGGCTCAAGGAGATTCTGTCCTTAATATTTTTTCAGAGGGACAATAAACCGGGCCTGGCTCATTTCAGTCTGGTTTAGTAGAGAGAAAAAAGGATTTTGAGAGACCTTTTGCAAACAGATGAGATTTCAGGCCAATGTTTTGAAGTGGCCTGTATACAGAGAGGGGAGTGGTCAGTTTTCTAGCTCGCCGAGCTGAGCAGTTTCAGTTCAGCCTTGAACTGGTTGGAAGTTCAACAAGGTGCTGTGTGCAAACTCTCTCTCTTCTGCCCTGCAACTTCAACCTGGAAGCATGTTCATCCATTTATACTGGTTTTTAAAAGGAGTTTGCTTCTTGGGACTGTTGTGTATATTTGGAACAGCATAATTAAGTCTCGCTGGATAGACTTAGTTCTATAGGAGATCTTTATTCTATTATTTGTGTTTCATTGTGTAATTTTGTGAATAATTCTTTGTCTGTTTTAAAATCTAGTAGTCAATCTAGCCATCTTAACCTTGGTAATTTTTACTGTACACTTACTGAATCAATTTGCAAAGCTATGGTCTGAGCTGCCTGCTTAAGAATGTTTGAGTGGTCTGGCTTTGTCCATAACAAGGGGATCAGTTTGGGGTGAACTGGAAGGAGGTGGAGTGGAAAGGGAAGGTCAGTGTGGGGGGGTGTCTGTGGGTGTGGTAAAGGAGGGGTTAGTGTGGTGATGATTGTGTGCAGATGGGGTCAACGTCTGTGGGGGGTCAGTATGGAGGGGATTATGTCCGGGGGGCAGTGTGGGGTCATTCTGTCGGGGGGCGTCAGTGTGGGGAAGATTGTGTGTGGTAGTTTAGTGTGGGGGGGCAGGGTCAGTGTTGGGGGCGGGGTCAGTGCGGGAGGACGGTTTGGGCGGCAGGGGTCAGTGCGGGAGTTGGTGTCGGGGGCGAGGTCGTTGGGTGGCGAGGTTGTTGTGGGGGCGGGGTTGGGGCGGGAGGTCGGTGTGGGGGCGGGGTCAGTGCGGGAGGTCGGTGTGGGGGCGGGGCAGTGCGGGAGGTCGGTGTGGGGGCGGGGTCAGTGCGGGAGGTCAGTGTGGGGGCGGGGCAGTGCGGGAGGTCAGTGTGGGGGCGGGGTTGGGGCGGGAGGTCGGTGTGGGGGCGGGGCAGTGCGGGAGGTCGGTGTGGGGGCGGGGTCAGTGCGGGAGGTCGGTGTGGGGGCGGGGCAGTGCGGGAGGTCAGTGTGGGGGCGGGGTTGGGGCGGGAGGTCGGTGTGGGGGCGGGGTCAGTGCGGGAGGTCGGTGTGGGGGCGGGGTTGGGGCGGGAGGTCGGTGTGGGGGCGAGGTCAGTGCGGGAGGTCGGTGTGGGGGCGGGGTCAGTGCGGGAGGTCAGTGTGGGGGCGGGCTGGAATGGGAAGGTCAGTGTGGGGGTGGGCTGGAAGGGGAAGTCTGTGTTGGTGAAGGGTGGAAGGGGAGGTCAGTGTGGGGGTGGGGTGGTCAGTTTGTGGTGGGGTGGAAGATGAGGTCAGTGTGGGGGTAGGGGTGAAGAGAAGTCAGTGTGGGGGTGGGGAGGTCAGTGTGGGTGAGGGGTGGAAGAGGAGGTCAGTGTGGGGGTGGGGTGGAAGGGGGAGGACAGTGTGGGGGCTGGCTGGAAGGGGAGGGTCAGTGTGGGTCATTGTGAGGTTGTGTGGAAGGGGAGGGAGGTCAGTTTGAGGTGGGGTGGAAGGGGAGATCAGTGTGGGGGTGGGGTGGAAGGGGAGATCAGTGTGGGGGTGGGGTGGAAAGGGAGGTCAGTGTGGGGGTGGGGTGGAAGGGGAGGTCAGTTTGGGGGTGGGGTGGAAGGGGAGGTCAGTTTGGGGGTGGGGTGGAAGGGGGAGGTCAGTGTGGGTGAAGGGTGGAAGGGGAGGTCAGTGTGGGGGTGGGGTGGAAGGGGAGGTCAGTGTGGGGGTGGGGTGGAAGGGGAGGTCAGTTTGGGGGTGGGGTGGAAGGGGGAGGTCAGTGTGGGTGAAGGGTGGAAGGGGAGGTCAGTGTGGGGGTGGGGTGGAAGGGGAGGTCAGTGTGGGGGTGGGCTGGAAGGGGAGGTCAGTGTGGGGGTGGGGTAGAAGGGGAGGTCAGTGTGGGGGTGGGGTAGAAGGGGAGGTCAGTGTGGGGGTGGGGAGGTCAGTGTGGGGGTGGGGTGGAAGGGGGAGGTCAGTGAGGGTGAGGGGTGAAAGCGGAGGTCAGTGTGGGTGAAGGGTGGAAGGGGGGGTCAGTGTGGGGGTGGGCTGGAAGGGGAGGTCAGTGTGGGGGTGGGCTGGAAGGGGAGGTCAGTGTGGGGGTGGGATAGAATGGGAGGTTAGTGTGGGGGTGGGATAGAAGGGGAGGTCAGTGTGGGGGTGGGATAGAAGAGGTGGTCAGTGTGGGGGTGGGATAGAAGAGGTGGTCAGTGAGGGGGTGGGGTGGAAGGGGAGGTCAGTGTGGGTCATTGTGAGGTTGTGTGGAAGGGAAGGTCAGTGTCGGTTTGTGGTGGAAGGGGTGGTCAGTTTGAGGTGGGGTGGAAGATGAGGTCAGTGTGGGGGTAGGGGTGAAGGGAAGTCAGTGTGGGGGTGAAGGGAGGTCAGTGGGGGTTGGGGTGGAAGAGGAGATCAGTGTGGTGGTGGGGTGGAGGGGGGGGGTCAGTGTGAGTTGGGTGGAAGGGGAGGTTTGTGTGGGTGTGGGGTGGAAGGGGTGATCAGTTTGAGGTGGGGTAGAAGGGGAGGTCAGTGTGGGGGTGGAGTGGAAGGAGGGAGTCAGTGTGGGGTGGATAGGAAGGGGGGGGTCATTGTTGGAGTGGGGTGGAGTGGGGTCAGTGTAGGTGTGGGGTGGGGGTGAGGTCAGTGTGGGCGTGGAGTGGAAGGGGAGGTCACTGTGTGTGTGGGGTGGAAGAGGAGGTCAGTTGGAGGGTGGGGTAGAAGCGGGGTCAGTGTGGGGGTGGGCTGGAATGGGAGGTTAATGTGGGGGTGGGCTGGAAGGGGTGGTCAGTTTGAGGTGAGGTGGAAGGGGAGGTCAGTGTGGGGTTAGAGGTGAAGGGAAGTCAGTGTGGGGGTGAAGGGAGGTCAGTGGGGGTTGGGGTGGAAGAGGAGATCAGTGTGGGGGTGGGGTGGAGGGGGGGGTCAGTGTGAGTTGGGTGGAAGGGGAGGTCTGTGTGGTTGTGGGGGTGAAGGGAGGCAAGTGTAGAGGTGGGGGTGAAGGGAGGCCAGTGTGGGGGTGGGGAGGTAAGTGTGGGTGTGGGGTGGAAGAGGAGGTCAGTGTGGGTGTGGGGTTGAAGGGGAGGTCAGTGTGGGGTGGTGTGGAAGAGGATGTCAATGTGGGGTTGGGGTTGAAGGGGAGGTCAGTGTGGGGGTGGGTTGGAAGGGGGAGGTCAGTTTGGGTTTGGGTGGAAGTGGGGGTCAGTGTGGGTGAGGTGTGGAAGAGGAGGTCAGTGTGGGGGTGGGGTGGAAGGGGAGGTCAGTGTGGGTGAGGGTTGGAAGAGGAGGTCAGTGTGGGGGTGGGATTGAAGAGGAGTCAGTATGGGGGTGGGGTGGAAGGGGAGGTCAGTGTGGGAGTGGGGTTGACGGGGGGTCAGTGTGGGGATGGGGAGGTCAGTGTGGGTGTGCGGTGGAAGGGGAGGTCAGTGTGGGGGTGGAGTGGAAGGAGGGAGTCAGTGTGGGGTGGAGTGGAAGCGGGGGTCAGTGTGGGGGTGGGGTGGAGGGGGGGTCAGTGTGGGGGTGGGGTGGAAGGGGAGGTCTGTGTAGGGGTGGGGTGAAGGGAGGTGAGTGTGGGGGTGGGGGTGAAGGGGAGGTGAGTGTGGGCGTGGAGTGGAAGGGGAGGTCACTGTGGGTATGGAGTGGAAGGTGAGGTCAGTGGGGGTGGGGTGGAAGGGGAGGTGAGTGTGGGGGTGGGGTGAAGGGAGGTGAGTGTGGGGGTGGGGGTGAAGGGGAGGTGAGTGTGGGGGTGGGGGTGAAGGGGAGGTGAGTGTGGGCGTGGAGTGGAAGGGGAGGTCACTGTGGGTATGGAGTGGAAGATGAGGTCAGTGTGGGGGTGGGGTGAAGGGAAGTCAGTGTGGGGTGGAAGGGGAGGTCTGTGTGGGTGTGGGGTGGAAGGGGTGATCAGTTTGAGGTGGGGTAGAAGGGGAGGTCAGTTTGGGGGTGGGGGTGAAGGGAGGTCAGTGTGGAGGTGGGGGTGAAGGGAGGTCTGTGTGGGGGTGGGGAGGTCAGTGTGGGTGTGGGGTGGAAGAGGAGGTCAGTGTGGGTGTGGGGTGGAAGGGGAGGTCAGTGTGGGGTGGTGTGGAAGGGGGGGTCAGTGTGGGTGAGGTGTGGAAGAGGAGGTCAGTGTGGGTGTGGGGTGGAAGGGGAGGTCAGTGTGGGGTGGGGTGGAAGGGGAGGTCAGTGTGGGTGTTGGTGTGGGGTGGAAGGGGAGGTCAGTGTGGACATGGATGGAAGGGGGGTCAGTGTGGGTGTGGATGGAAGGGGGGGTCAGTGTGGAGTGGGGTGGAAGGGGAGGTCATTGTGGAGCAGGTGAAAAGGGGGTCATTGGGGGTTGTTAAAGGAGTTCAGTGTGGAAGTTGGTGGAATGAGTGTGTCACAAAGCTGGTCCCTTTTCTTTCTAAAAGCTGTTCCTTGGCTCAAGGAGATTCTGTCCTTAATATTTTTTCAGAGGGACAATAAACCGGGCCTGGCTCATTTCAGTCTGGTTTCGTAGAGAGAAAAAAGGATTTTGAGAGGCCTTTTGCAAACAGATGAGATTTCAGGCCAATGTTTTGAAGTGGCCTGTATACAGAGAGGGGAGTGGTCGGTTTTCTAGCTCGCCGAGCTGAGCAGTTTCAGTTCAGCCTTGAACTGGTTGGAAGTTCAACAAGGTGCTGTGTGCAAACTCTCTCTCTTCTGCCCTGCAACTTCAACCTGGAAGCATGTTCATCCATTTATACTGGTTTTTAAAAGGAGTTTGCTTCTTGGGACTGTTGTGTATATTTGGAACAGCATAATTAAGTCTCGCTGGATAGACTTAGTTCTATAGGAGATCTTTATTCTATTATTTGTGTTTCATTGTGTAATTTTGTGAATAATTCTTTGTCTGTTTTAAAATCTAGTAGTCAATCTAGCCATCTTAACCTTGGTAATTTTTACTGTACACTTACTGAATCAATTTGCAAAGCTATGGTCTGAGCTGCCTGCTTAAGAATGTTTGAGTGGTCTGGCTTTGTCCATAACAAGGGGATCAGTTTGGGGTGAACTGGAAGGAGGTGGAGTGGAAAGGGAAGGTCAGTGTGGGGGGGTGTCTGTGGGTGTGGTAAAGGAGGGGTTAGTGTGGTGATGATTGTGTGCAGATGGGGTCAACGTCTGTGGGGGGTCAGTATGGAGGGGATTATGTCCGGGGGGCAGTGTGGGGTCATTCTGTCGGGGGGGGCGTCAGTGTGGGGAAGATTGTGTGTGGTAGTTTAGTGTGGGGGCGGGGTCAGTGTTGGGGGCGGGGTCAGTGCGGGAGGACGGTTTGGGGGGCAGGGGTCAGTGCGGGAGTTGGTGTCGGGGGCGAGGTCGTTGGGTGGCGAGGTTGTTGTGGGGGCGGGGTTGGGGCGGGAGGTCGGTGTGGGGGCGGGGTCAGTGCGGGAGGTCGGTGTGGGGGCGGGGCAGTGCGGGAGGTTGGTGTGGGGGCGGGGTTGGGGCGGGAGGTCGGTGTGGGGGCGGGGTCAGTGCGGGAGGTCAGTGTGGGGGTGGGGTTGGGGCGGGAGGTCGGTGTGGGGGCGGGGTTGGGGCGGGAGGTCGGTGTGGGGGCGGGGTCAGTGCGGGAGGTCGGTGTGGGGGCAGGGTTGGGGCGGGAGGTCGGTGTGGGGGCGGGGTTGGGGCGGGAGGTCGGTGTGGGGGCGGGGTCAGTGCGGGAGGTCGGTGTGGGGGCGGGGCGGGGCGGGAGGTCGGTGTGGGGGCGGGGTTGGGGCGGGAGGTCGGTGTGGGGGCGAGGTCAGTGCGGGAGGTCGGTGTGGGGGCGAGGTCAGTGCGGGAGGTCGGTGTGGGGGCGGGGTCAGTGCGGGAGGTCAGTGTGGGGGCGGGCTGGAATGGGAAGGTCAGTGTGGGGGTGGGCTGGAAGGGGAGGTCTGTGTTGGTGAAGGGTGGAAGGGGAGGTCAGTGTGGGGGTGGGGTGGTCAGTTTGTGGTGGGGTGGAAGATGAGGTCAGTGTGGGGGTAGGGGTGAAGAGAAGTCAGTGTGGGGGTGGGGAGGTCAGTGTGGGTGAGGGGTGGAAGAGGAGGTCAGTGTGGGGGTGGGGTGGAAGGGGGAGGACAGTGTGGGGGCTGGCTGGAAGGGGAGGGTCAGTGTGGGTCATTGTGAGGTTGTGTGGAAGGGGAGGGAGGTCAGTTTGAGGTGGGGTGGAAGGGGAGATCAGTGTGGGGGTGGGGTGGAAAGGGAGGTCAGTGTGGGGGTGGGGTGGAAGGGGAGGTCAGTGTGGGGGTGGGGTGGAAGGGGAGGTCAGTTTGGGGGTGGGGTGGAAGGGGGAGGTCAGTGTGGGTGAAGGGTGGAAGGGGAGGTCAGTGTGGGGGTGGGGTGGAAGGGGAGGTCAGTGTGGGGGTGGGGTGGAAGGGGAGGTCAGTGTGGGGGTGGGCTGGAAGGGGAGGTCAGTGTGGGGGTGGGGTAGAAGGGGAGGTCAGTGTGGGGGTGGGGTAGAAGGGGAGGTCAGTGTGGGGGTGGGGTGGAAGGGGGAGGTCAGTGAGGGTGAGGGGTGAAAGCGGAGGTCAGTGTGGGTGAAGGGTGGAAGGGGGGGTCAGTGTGGGGGTGGGCTGGAAGGGGAGGTCAGTGTGGGGGTGGGATAGAAGGGGAGGTTAGTGTGGGGGTGGGATAGAAGGGGAGGTCAGTGTGGGGGTGGGATAGAAGAGGTGGTCAGTGTGGGGGTGGGATAGAAGAGGTGGTCAGTGAGGGGGTGGGGTGGAAGGGGAGGTCAGTGTGGGTCATTGTGAGGTTGTGTGGAAGGGAAGGTCAGTGTCGGTGTGTGGTGGAAGGGGTGGTCAGTTTGAGGTGGAGTGGAAGATGAGGTCAGTGTGGGGGTAGGGGTGAAGGGAAGTCAGTGTGGGGGTGAAGGGAGGTCAGTGGGGGTTGGGGTGGAAGAGGAGATCAGTGTGGTGGTGGGGTGGAGGGGGGGGGTCAGTGTGAGTTGGGTGGAAGGGGAGGTCTGTGTGGGTGTGGGGTGGAAGGGGTGATCAGTTTGAGGTGGGGTAGAAGGGGAGGTCAGTGTGGGGGTGGTGTGGAAGGAGGGAGTCAGTGTGGGGTGGATAGGAAGGGGGGGTCAGTGTTGGAGTGGGGTGGAGTGGGGTCAGTGTAGGTGTGGGGTGGGGGTGAGGTCAGTGTGGGCGTGGAGTGGAAGGGGAGGTCACTGTGTGTGTGGGGTGGAAGAGGAGGTCAGTTGGAGGGTGGGGTAGAAGCGGGGTCAGTGTGGGGGTGGGCTGGAATGGGAGGTTAATGTGGGGGTGGGCTTGAAGGGGTGGTCAGTTTGAGGTGAGGTGGAAGGGGAGGTCAGTGTGGGGTTAGAGGTGAAGGGAAGTCAGTGTGGGGGTGAAGGGAGGTCAGTGGGGGTTGGGGTGGAAGAGGAGATCAGTGTGGGGGTGGGGTGGAGGGGGGGGTCAGTGTGAGTTGGGTGGAAGGGGAGGTCTGTGTGGTTGTGGGGGTGAAGGGAGGCAAGTGTAGAGGTGGGGGTGAAGGGAGGCCAGTGTGGGGGTGGGGAGGTAAGTGTGGGTGTGGGGTGGAAGAGGAGGTCAGTGTGGGTGTGGGGTTGAAGGGGAGGTCAGTGTGGGGTGGTGTGGAAGAGGATGTCAATGTGGGGTTGGGGTTGAAGGGGAGGTCAGTGTGGGGGTGGGTTGGAAGGGGAGGTGAGTGTGGGTGAGGGTTGGAAGAGGAGGTCAGTGTGGGGGTGGGATTGAAGAGGAGTCAGTATGGGGGTGGGGTGGAAGGGGAGGTCAGTGTGGGAGTGGGGTTGACGGGGGGTCAGTGTGGGGATGGGGAGGTCAGTGTGGGTGTGCGGTGGAAGGGGAGGTCAGTGTGGGGATGGAGTGGAAGGAGGGAGTCAGTGTGGGGTGGAGTGGAAGCGGGGGTCAGTGTGGGGGTGGGGTGGAGGGGGGGTCAGTGTGGGGGTGGGGTGGAAGGGGAGGTCTGTGTAGGGGTGGGGTGAAGGGAGGTGAGTGTGGGGGTGGGGGTGGGGGTGAAGGGGAGGTGAGTGTGGGCGTGGAGTGGAAGGGGAGGTGAGTGTGGGGGTGGGGGTGAAGGGGAGGTGAGTGTGGGGGTGGGGGTGAAGGGGAGGTGAGTGTGGGGGTGGGGGTGAAGGGGAGGTGAGTGTGGGGGTGGGGGTGAAGGGGAGGTGAGTGTGGGCGTGGAGTGGAAGGGGAGGTCACTGTGGGTATGGAGTGGAAGGTGAGGTCAGTGGGGGTGGGGTGGAAGGGGAGGTGAGTGTGGGGGTGGGGTGAAGGGAGGTGAGTGTGGGGGTGGGGGTGAAGGGGAGGTGAGTGTGGGGGTGGGGGTGAAGGGGAGGTGAGTGTGGGGGAGGTGAGTGTGGGGGTGGGGGTGAAGGGGAGGTGAGTGTGGGCGTGGAGTGGAAGGGGAGGTCACTGTGGGTATGGAGTGGAAGGTGAGGTCAGTGGGGGTGGGGTGGAAGGGGAGGTGAGTGTGGGGGTGGGGTGGAAGGGGAGGTCTGTGTGGGTGTGGGGTGGAAGGGGAGGTCTGTGTGGGTGTGGGGTGGAAAGGGAGGTCTGTGTGATTGTGGGGTGGAAGGGGTGATCAGTTTGAGGTGGGGTAGAAGGGGAGGTGAGTGTGGGGGTGGGGGTGAAGGGGAGGTGAGTGTGGGGGTGGGGGTGAAGGGGAGGTGAGTGTGGGCGTGGAGTGGAAGGGGAGGTCACTGTGGGTATGGAGTGGAAGGTGAGGTCAGTGGGGGTGGGGTGGAAGGGGAGGTGAGTGTGGGGGTGGGGTGGAAGGGGAGGTCACTGTGGGTATGGAGTGGAAGGTGAGGTCAGTGGGGGTGGGGTGGAAGGGGAGGTGAGTGTGGGGGTGGGGTGGAAGGGGAGGTGAGTGTGGGGGTGGGGGTGAAGGGGAGGTGAGTGTGGGGGTGGGGTGGAAGGGGAGGTGAGTGTGGGGGTGGAGTGGAAGGGGAGGTCACTGTGGGTATGGAGTGGAAGATGAGGTCAGTGTGGGGGTGGGGTGAAGGGAATTCAGTGTGGGGTGGAAGGGGAGGTCTGTGTGGGTGTGGGGTGGAAGGGGAGGTCTGTGTGGGTGTGGGGTGGAAGGGGTGATCAGTTTGAGGTGGGGTAGAAGGGGAGGTCAGTTTGGGGGTGGGGGTGAAGGGAGGTCAGTGTGGAGGTGGGGGTGAAGGGATGTCTGTGTGGGGGTGGGGAGGTCAGTGTGGGTGTGGGGTGGAAGAGGAGGTCAGTGTGGGTGTGGGGTGGAAGGGGAGGTCAGTGTGGGGTGGTGTGGAAGGGGGGGGTCAGTGTGGGTGAGGTGTGGAAGAGGAGGTCAGTGTGGGTGTGGGGTGGAAAGGGAGGTCAGTGTGGGGTGGTGTGGAAGGGGGGGTCAGTGTGGGGTGGTGTGGAAGGGGGGGTCAGTGTGGGGTGGGGTGGAAGGGGAGGTCAGTGTGGGTGTTGGTGTGGGGTGGAAGGGGAGGTCAGTGTGGACATGGATGGAAGGGGGGTCAGTGTGGGTGTGGATGGAAGGGGGGGTCAGTGTGGAGTGGGGTGGAAGGGGAGGTCATTGTGGAGCAGGTGAAAAGGGGGTCATTGGGGGTTGTTAAAGGAGTTCAGTGTGGAAGTTGGTGGAATGAGTGTGTCACAAAGCTGGTCCCTTTTCTTTCTAAAAGCTGTTCCTTGGCTCAAGGAGATTCTGTCCTTAATATTTTTTCAGAGGGACAATAAACCGGGCCTGGCTCATTTCAGTCTGGTTTAGTAGAGAGAAAAAAGGATTTTGAGAGGCCTTTTGCAAACAGATGAGATTTCAGGCCAATGTTTTGAAGTGGCCTGTATACAGAGAGGGGAGTGGTCAGTTTTCTAGCTCGCCGAGCTGAGCAGTTTCAGTTCAGCCTTGAACTGGTTGGAAGTTCAACAAGGTGCTGTGTGCAAACTCTCTCTCTTCTGCCCTGCAACTTCAACCTGGAAGCATGTTCATCCATTTATACTGGTTTTTAAAAGGAGTTTGCTTCTTGGGACTGTTGTGTATATTTGGAACAGCATAATTAAGTCTTGCTGGATAGACTTAGTTCTATAGGAGATCTTTATTCTATTATTTGTGTTTCATTGTGTAATTTTGTGAATAATTCTTTGTCTGTTTTAAAATCTAGTAGTCAATCTAGCCATCTTAACCTTGGTAATTTTTACTGTACACTTACTGAATCAATTTGCAAAGCTATGGTCTGAGCTGCCTGCTTAAGAATGTTTGAGTGGTCTGGCTTTGTCCATAACAAGGGGATCAGTTTGGGGTGAACTGGAAGGAGGTGGAGTGGAAAGGGAAGGTCAGTGTGGGGGGGGGTGTCTGTGGGTGTGGTAAAGGAGGGGTTAGTGTGGTGATGATTGTGTGCAGATGGGGTCAACGTCTGTGGGGGGTCAGTATGGAGGGGATTATGTCCGGGGGACAGTGTGGGTCATTCTGTCGGGGGGGGCGTCAGTGTGGGGAAGATTGTGTGTGGTAGTTTAGTGTGGGGGGCGGGGTCAGTGCAGGAGGTCAGTGTTGGGGGCGGGGTCAGAGTGTTGGGGGGGCGGGGTCAGAGTGTTGGGGGGGCGGGGTCAGAGTGTTGGGGGGGCGGGGTCAGAGTGTTGGGGGGGCGGGGTCAGAGTGTTGGGGGGGCGGGGTCAGAGTGTTGGGGGGGCGGGGTCAGAGTGTTGGGGGGGCGGGGTCAGAGTGTTGGGGGGGCGGGGTCAGAGTGTTGGGGGGGCGGGGTCAGAGTGTTGGGGGGGCGGGGTCAGAGTGTTGGGGGGGGCGGGGTCAGAGTGTTGGGGGGGGCGGGGTCAGAGTGTTGGGGGGGGCGGGGTCAGAGTGTTGGGGGGGCGGGGTCAGAGTGTTGGGGGGGGCGGGGTCAGAGTGTTGGGGGGGGCGGGGTCAGAGTGTTGGGGGGGCGGGGTCAGAGTGTTGGGGGGGCGGGGTCAGAGAGTTGGGGGGGCGGGGTCAGAGAGTTGGGGGGGCGGGGTCAGAGAGTTGGGGGGGCGGGGTCAGAGAGTTGGGGGGCGGGGTCAGAGTGTTGGGGGGCGGGGTCAGAGTGTTGGGGGGCGGGGTCAGAGTGTTGGGGGGCGGGGTCAGAGTGTTGGGGGGCGGGGTCAGAGTGTTGGGGGGCGGGGTCAGAGTGTTGGGGGGCGGGGTCAGAGTGTTGGGGGGCGGGGTCAGAGTGTTGGGGGGCGGGGTCAGAGTGTTGGGGGCGGGGTCAGAGTGTTGGGGGGCGGGGTCAGAGTGTTGGGGGCGGGGTCAGGGCGGGATGTCAGTGCGCTGGGTGCGGGGTCAGTGTGTTGGGGCGGGGACAGGGCAGGTGGTCGGGTTGGGGGCGGGGTCAGGACGGGAGGTCAGTGCGCTGGGCGGGGTCAGTGTGTGCGGGTTGGGGTCGAGGGGGGAACGCAGGGTCTGTTTGTGAGGCGCCGGGAGTCCGTACCTGTCTGGTCGAAGGGCGCTACGGGGCGCCGCGGATACTCGGCGCGTTGCGCTCGGCTGTTCACCGGCCTGTACCCGGGGGGCAGCGCGGGCCCGATCAGCGGCGCCTCCTCCGCCACCGACATGGCGCACCGTCCGGTGGGTCGGCCTCCCTCCTGTCAACACAATCCCCGACGACAATCTCACCACCGCCGCAGGCCGGAGCTCCCGTCAGAAAGCGGCATCGAATCGACGGCGAAACGGACGACCAGCCTTCCCCCTCAACCCGCTTCCAACGCTCCTCCTTCGCACTGGCAACAACCGCACCAAGATGGAGCCCTCCTCGCTCAATCTCATGGTCCTCCCAGTGTTTGGGAGGACCAGAGTCGCGGCCTTGCCTGCGCACAGGCGTGTGTGTGTGACGTCTAAATGAAGCGCCGGCACATGGTGAGCGCGACGGCCGATTGAAACGGCGGAAGAACTTGTCTACTCAGGGATGAGCGAGTCCGGATGTTACCCGCCGCCTGTTTTCAATCCTCCGGTTCGGCTGCTGCGGCCTCCGGTTTTCGCGCCGCCGCCTGTGGCTTGGCAGCCGCCCCCCTGGAACGGGGGAGCGCCGTCCTGGTCCGGACCGCCCTGGGGAATGGGGGCTGGGCAGCGCCCCTCGTCCTGGCTAACGGCCTGTCACAGCAGCAACAGCCGCCAGCTTCAGGGTAAAAACACTCCCCCGCTCGTTGCAAAAGGTGTCTGTTCGGATCATCGATTCTGCAGTCCCCCTCCCGATTTGCAGTTCACCCAATACCACTCTCTCTCGCCTTCTCCCCTGCACACTGTTCTTTTTCACATAACAGTCCTGATTTAATCTCCTTCTTGCTGTTTCCACGCTGTCTTAGCCACTTGTTGAGTAATAAAGCTTTTTACCCCCCCCCCCTTGTCATTTTTGTTGCTATTGCCTTTTTTAAAATCAGTGCCCTCTTGTTCCCAGTCCTTTCACGAGTGAGATCAGTCTCTCCCTAAATCGTCCATACGGACCCTTCATGATTTTGAATGCCTCTATCAAATTTCACTTCAGCTGCCTTTTCTCCAACGGAAACAGACCTAACTACTCCAGTCCATCTCCGTACACGGTCCTTACCCTTGGAACTATCCTTGTGAATCGGGCAAGTTTGAGTTACGAATCCATGGGAATTAGAATTAGAGAAACAGCTCCTTGGGAAACCTTCTCCAATACAACATCTAAGGCATTGCTCATGGCGATTTGGAAACTGTTAGGAAGCAAGAATGGTAGCTGCATACTAGATGCAGTACTTTTAATCTGGAGATTTGTTAATGTCACATCTGTATTCATAAAGGATTAAATCCGGCATTAGACTAGTTATTGAGCATTGTTAGTGAAAATGTAAGATTTAGAATAAATACTCATCCGTAAAGCCATTGGTGGCTAACTCTTAACTGGAGACGATCAGAGTGGATTTGTAAAGTTATATTATTTCAGAACAGTAATGCCACAGATATGTATTTGTCTCTAATTAATGTTACTGGTGAATATCTTACTGGTATTTTGTTTTCTGATGCAGTGGCAGAATGTGAATGGTATAAAATTATAAACTGGCAGCATAGCTGGTGTGTCCAAGCATTTGTCACAAGGTGTCAATATATAATGGTCACTTGTGTTCACAAGTGTGTTAGTTATAAAACACAACCTCACTGTTTCAAGCCACTTAAGTGTTAGGAAAATTCATATATAGAAGTAATTTTGATCATTTCAAAAATTCTGAATTTAATCCAGATTCTTCTCAGGCAGTACTCCAGAGTCTGTCTATTGGCTCATTTTAGATGGCTGTCAGTTTAAGTCGTCATTTGCATGCACGAATTGCCTACTTGAAAGATTGAATAGATTTAATTGAGCCTCCAATAATAAGTTTCTGCTTTGATTTCTACTCTGACAAGTACATGAATAAGAAAGGTTTGCAGGAATATGTGCCAGGAGCAGGCAGATGGGACTAGTTTAGTTTGGGATGATGTTCAGCATGGAATAGTTGGACCAAAGAGTCTGTTTCCATGCTTAATGACTCTATGAATAAACTTGGCTGATGGCTTGAGTTTGTATATGGTACAGCTGCTCTTTTAATATCTAGCGATTAATTATTTTTAGGCCAAATGTTTTTTTCACTCACCACCTTAACACAACTTATTTGTAAATCCAAACCAGGTAACTGTAACCAACAGTGGCCATACCAACAGGCTTCAAATCAGTGGTCTCCAAACACCAATCAAGATAACTCCAGAAAACACAAGGTAATTTTATACTCAACATTTCAGTTCTGCTACTCCTTGCAGCTCGTTTAGTTTGAGCAGGCCACCCACTTTTGAGAATGAGAGATATCCTCCTCCTCTGGTCATTTGGACTTGTCTTGGAGCCTACCCAATTGGCTAAAACAATGCAAGATACCACAAAAAGAACTTGCATTTATATAGTGCCTTTTGCATCCTCAAGATGTTTAAAATGCTTCACAGCCAATTAACAACCTTTGAATCGCAGTCCCTGTCATGCCAATATGGCATCCATTTTGGGCACAGCAAAACCCAACAAAAATGAGTCAGCAGCTCAAACATTTTTTTAGTGGTAGGAGCAGTGTTGGTCAGAAGAACTCATCTGTTGCTCCTAGAATAATGCCATAAGCTTTTTTCCGTATAGCCCGACAGATAGAGATGGGTGTCTGTTTAACATTTGTGAGATGGCATATGTGACAATGTGGTAATCTCAGTGCTTCACTGAAGTGTTGAACGTATAGCAAGTAGAACAGCACAGGAACAGGCCCTTTGGCCCACCATGGCTGTGCCAACCATAATGCCATTCTAAACTAATTGTGTCTGTCTATATGTGGTCTGTATCCCTCCAAACCCTGTCTGTTTGTGTGTCTTTATAAATGCCTCTTAAAATTGTTGACCACTTTGCCCTGGCAGCATGTTCCAGCAACTACCACAGTTGGTGTGAGAAAACTTTCCTCGTGTATCTCTTTTCAACTTTTCTCTCCTCATCTTAAAAGTATGTCCCTAGTATTTGACATTTTCATGCCGGAAAAAATTTCCAACCATCCACTTTATCCTTGCGTCTCAACTATAGACTTCTCTTAGGTGACTTCTCGGCCTCAGATACTCTAATGAAAACAATCCAAGTTTGTGCAGCTACCTTTGGAATCCTGCATTTAAATCTAGTTTCACTGCTGTAGAACTTGAAATGGTTCAAAAAAGATATGCAAGAATGTTGCCAGGATTAGAAGGTTTGAACTAAAGGGAGAGGCTGAGTGGACTGGGGTTATTTTCCCTGGAGCATTGGAGACTGAGGGGTGGCCTTATAGAGGTTTATAAAATCATGAGGATAATGGATAGGGTGAATAACCAAGTCTTTTTACCCAGGGTAGGGGATTCCAAAACTAGAAGACATAGGTTTAAAGTGAAAGGGAAAAGATTTAAAAAGGATCTGAGGTGTAACATTTTCATGCAGAGAGTGGTGTATGTATAAAATGAGCTGCTAGAGGAAGTGGTGGAGGCGGGTACAATTACAACATTTAAAAGGCTTCTGGGTTGATATATGAATAGGAAGGGTTAAGAGGGATAGGGGCCCAATGCTGGCAAATGGGACTAGATTAATTTAGGATATCTGATATTGGCATGGCAAGTAGGACTGCAGGATTTGTTTCCGTGCTGTACATCTCCGACCTATAATACACTCCAATCCAGGCAACAGCCTGGTAAACCTCTTTTGCACCCTCTCCAAAGCCTCCTCAACCTTTAGATTTAAGGTTAAAAATGGCCAAAGCTTGAAGGCAGAAGAGATAGGGAGGCTATATTTTGAACTTGCACTCATTGATATTTTAGCATGTTATATACTGTACACAAAACATACTTGTTCAACACATTTATATGGTTGTGCCGCAAGATTCAGGAATCTGCCTTGTTTCTGGAATTTTGTTTTGTGTTATAATGGCTGTTTAATTTTTCATTACAAATAATGGTTTTCATTGTCCCCAGTTGAGAGTATTAAACTGAACCATAACATTGAGCCCAGAAGCTGTACTCTATGGTTTGTTGTAACATGGGGCTAGCCAATTAACCAATTTGTATTTCTGAATTGATTTCCAAAAGCAGAAAAGGAAAAAAGAGCCAGTATACACACACTATTGTGACACCTGCGACCGGGGATTCAAAAATCAAGAGAAATTTGATGAACATGTGTCTCAGCACATCCAGGTAAGGGGGTGGCTGATTGTCCCAATTGTCACCTATACTGCACGCTGCACTTTGATGCATTGGGGCAGGGTTTGTCTTGGGTGTTTGGATAGTGTCCAAGGTACACAAGCTTAAACACACATACCAAAAGATTCAAGAACAGTTTCTTCCCTGCTGTTATCAGACTTCTGAATGGACCTCTCAAATTTTAAATTTAAATGTAGATCTCACTCTGTGATTTCTCTGAGCCATAACATTGTATTCCTCGCTCAGTTCTATTACCTTAGTGCACTTTATACGGGCTGATTTGCCTGAACTGCGCGCAAAACAAAACTTTCACTGTACCTAGGTACATGTGACAACAATAAATCAAATCAAAGTCAAAAGTAATCTCATCAAACAGCCCTGTATCTAGCTGAACCAAGAGTATTAAAAGTAACACATCTTCAATTTTCAGGACAGGGGATGAGACACTTAAATTTCACTTGCCAGCCTTGAATGTATATCTAATCCAGATTGATGGGATTGAATAATCCTCTGATGGCCCTTAGCGTCCCCTTAGGGCTTCAGTCATGATCCCAGTGAACAAAGGCCAATCATGCACAATTGGCACTTGGTCAGACGTTCATCTATACAGTATAGAAAATAGGGGAGGAAATGATTTGTTTGTGGAGAAAAAAAACTTATCTGACGATGGAGTTGAACTGCAATCTTTGCCCAGTCGAGTGCAAAGTGCTTCACTCATTGTGACTGTTGAATGGTTTGCACAACCAATATTCGATTATTTGCTGATGGATGCCTGAATGAGAGGGCTTTGCTTTGTTGATGTAAATTATAGGCCTGTCCATGGGACAAACCTACAATTTGGGGAGAGCTAGAACAATTCAGACTGAATTGTACAATTTTAAAAATGTTGGTGCATTCGTGAATTGTGAAAAAATAATTGCAGAAAATTGCTCATTCTTGTGCTCAGTAGTTACTTTCAAAATGCCAGTCAGTTTGCACAGATACATCCACCTTATAGTTAGCTTGTGCTGTCTTTTCATTCGGTGTTTGATTGAGGGGCTTGCCCAGCATTCTTAAAACATTCAAAGTTAGTTAGCTCAATGCACAGGGCAAAGTAGCTGACTTATTAAATAAGACTTATAAAATATAAAAGCAGGGATGTACCTCTTGAGGCTCTATAAGGGTCAGTCAGATCACATTTGGAGTACTCAGTGCAGTTTTGGGTCCCGTATCTCAGGAAGGATGTATTGGCCCTGGAGCTGGTTCAGATGAGGTTCATGAGAATGGTCCCAGGAATGAAAAGCTTAACATATGAGGAACATTTGAAGGTTCTGGATCTATACTCGATGGAGTTTAGAAGGATGAAGGGGGATCTAATTGAAATTTACTGGATGCTGAATGGCTTAGAAAGACTGGATGTTGGGAAGATGTTTCTATTGGTCGGAGAGGCTAGGATCCACAGGCAGACCTTTTTTTTAACAGAGATAAGGAGAAACTTCTTCAGCCAGAGACAGATGAGTCTGTGGTATTCATTGCCACAGAAGGCTGTGGAGGCCAGGTCATTGATTACACTTAAGACTGAGATAGATAGGTTCTTAATTGTCAAGGGATCAAGGGTTATGGGGAGAAAGTGGGAGAATGGGGTTGAGAAACTTCTCCACCATTCAATTGTGGTTGATCAGACTCGATGGGCTGAACAGCCTAATTTCTGCTCCTAGGTCTTAAGGCATCCCATCCACTATCTTAAACATTTACTTCCTTGACCTCTGGCATGTGCTGGTTGCAGGATAAAGTGAGGACTGCAGATGCTGGAGATAAGAGTTGAAGGGTGTAGTGCTGGAAAAGCACAGCAGGTCAAGCAGCATCTGAGGAGCAAGAGAATTGATGTTTCAAGCATAAGCTCTTCATCAGGAATGAGACTGGTGGGCCCAGGTGGCTGAGAGATAAATGGGAGGGGGGAGGAGGAAGGTAGCTGGGAATGCGATAGGCAGATGAAGGTGGGGCTGATAAATAATTAATCGGAACATTGGAAGAACTCCTCTGTTCTTATACAACTAGTGTGTAGTGAGTGTCTTGTTTCATCCACTTGAGTTTAAGTTCTCATCTGAGGAGCAGCATCGCTGACAGTGCAGCACTTTCTTAGTGGTTGGGAACTCGATCATGTCTCTGGAGTAGGACTTGAACCCGTGGTTGTCAAAGGCAGGAGTGTGCCCACTGTACCATTGCATTTAGACCTCTCATTCGTATTGACTGAAATGAGATGAACACAACAGGTGTGCAATGTTTTCAGTACAGTTAGATTTTATTAATATTTCAATTTACAGGGCATAAGTTTCCCTAAACAGAGGAAGATTGCATTTTGTAATAGGATAGAATCTCTTTGTTCAGCCCTGGTATAACATTACTGTCCCTGCTCCACTTCAGTATTGAAATGCTGAACTTTAGATTGATGAATTTCTGACATTTGTTCAATCATTACCTTGGCCTGAATCTGACTGTATTATGCAAACAAAGATTGCAACATTTAGAGTGACACGTGTGTGTTGAAGTTCTTCAACGAGTAATTTTTTTCTAAAAATAAAGTAGGTAATTAGCCCACTACCTTGCTAGCTCTATAACTGGAGCTTTCTATCTTAATCCCATTTCCCTATTTTCTTTTTATATTCTCTCTTTCCAAATATTTATTGCTTTCAAACAATGTTATCACAGCCTCAGCAAGCAGTTACTCCAAGCGCTCCATGTTCTGATAATCTATCATGGCTTTATTTAAAAAATGTCTCTGTTCCGTTATTGTTTAGTTAGAATTTTTGTAAATCCGCGAGGTGCACTTTTCTGTCGTGAATTGATCGCTGATAGGGCTTGTGTTGGTTTGCTTCAGAAGCAAACACATCTTGGACTTGTGTGCTTTTCCCTTTGCATGTAGTACCAGGAGCTGAAGGATTTCATTGGTTCAGGATATCTCGTGGGCCGCAGAGGAGCTTGGAGTGGGAGGGGAAAGATTCAGTGGTCATGGTCCGCATAGATGCCAGTGACATAGATAGAAAGAGGAAAGGGGTTCTGCTGAGGGAATAAGAGCAGCTCGGAGCTAAATTCAAAAGCAGAATCAAAAACATCATAATCTCTGGATTGCTACCTGAGCCGCGTACAAATTGGCAAAGGGTCACCCAGATTAAAAAGGTAAACGTGGCTCAAATATTGGTGTGGGGAGAGGATTCAAATTTATGGGCTATTGGCACCAGTCCTGGGGAAGGAGGGAGCTGTTCCAATGGGACGGACTCCACCTGAATCATGCTGGGAGCAGAGTCCTGGAGGATCACATAACTAGGGCTGTGGATAGATCTTTAAACTAAATAGTTGTGAGGGGGCTGCAGTTACATGGAAAATTTTGGGAAAAGATAAAGGCAGGGAGGGCTGAGCAGAGATTATTAAAGTTTCCAAAGTAAGTAATAAGACAGTGTGGAAAGGGTCAGGAATTTAAAGGGTCAGCAGATAAAGGGTCAACTACAAGAATGGAGGCAGCAGGACTGAGGGTATTGTACTTAAATGCACGCAGTACACCAAATAAGAGAAATGAGCTTGTAGCGCAGGTTGTAAATGGCAGGTATAGTTTGCGGGTATTACAGAGGCATGGCTCCCTGGGGTTCAGGGCTGGGAACAAAATATCCAAGGATACGCGTCTTATCGAAAGGACAGGCAGACGGGGTGGGGTTGCCTTGTTAGTGAGAAATGAAATTAAATTGATGGCAAAAAGTCTCACCTCGGTGGTAGGGTACCTATTGCAAAAGATTCGCAGGGTCAAGATCTATACGCATTTATAAGAAAATGGACTTGTTAGCGATAGGCAGCATGGTTTTGTGCTGGGGAGGTCATGTCTCACTAACTTGATCAAGTTTTTTTGAGGAGGTGTGGAAGATGATTGATGAGGGAAAAGTGGATGATGTTATCTATGCAGACTTCAACAAAGCCTTTGACGATGTCCCTCATGGCAGACTGGTACAAAAGGTGAAGGTGGTATTGGAGTGAACTGGCAAGATGGATGCAGAATTGGCTCAGTCACAGGAGACAGATGTTAATGGTGGAAGGATACTACAATTCACCCTGCAGTTTGAGAGGGAGATGCTGGAATCAGATGTAATGGTATTACAATTCAGTAAAACTAACTGCAAAGACATGAGTCAGCAGCTGGCCAGAGTTGATTGGAAGGGGAGGAGCCTATCAGGGAAGACTGGGCAGGAATGGCAGCAGTTTCTGGGGATAATTCAGAAGGTGCATCAGAAATTCGTCTCAAAGAAGAAGCAACATACTAAGGGGAGTCAACCATAGCTGACAAGGGAAGTCAGGAACATCATGAAATCAAAAGAAAATGATCCAATGTGGTGAAGGTTAATGGGAAGCCAGAGCATTGGGAATCCTTTAAAAACCAGCAGAGGATAATTGAAAATGCTGTATGTGCAGGGAGAACATGAAATGTGAAGGTAAGCTAGCAAGTAATAAGATTGCAAGGGGCTTTTTAGGTCTCTAAAAGGTAAGAGAGAAACACAAGTGGACATTGAACTATTAGAAAATGAGACTGGAGAATTGGTAATGGGGGACAAATGAATAGGTAATTTGCATCTGTCTCCATAGTGGAAGATACCAGCAGGAGATTCTGGGCTGAATTCTGCTCCTGGAGTTTATGGTCTAAATGGCCAGTTCTAGTAGAGAATCATAGAATCCCTGCAGTTTGGAAAGTGGCCTTTCAGCTCATTGAGTTGGCACTGACCCTCAGAAGAGTATCCAACCCAGACCCAGCCACTCCCCACTTCTAACCCTCTCCCTGTTACCCTGCATTTACTTTGACCCATTCACCTAGCCTACACATCCCTGGACACACTGGAGCAATTTAGCATGGCCAATCTACCTAACCTGCACACCTCTAGACTGTGGGAAGAAACCGGAGCATCTGGAGGGAAGCTGCGCAGACACTTGGTCAATGGGCAAACTCCACACAGTCGCCCAAGGCCGGAATTGAACTGGAGTCCTGGTGCTGTGAGGCAGGAGGCCTAACCACCATGCCTTGAGGTTTCGTTTCAGGGTCATTTCAACAACAGTAAAGAAAGAGGAAAAGTCAAGTTTGATAAAGCAAAGAGGAGTGTGAAATCTCTCTTGTGGTTTGAGTATCGAGGACACCAATGGATGCTAATGAAGTTTGACAAGATAACACAAAATATTATTAACCCAGATTGTTCTGTCTGTTTCTGGCAGTGCAAGGTGAAGGACTGTACATTCCGTGCTCACGAGAAATTGGTTCAGATTCACTGGAGAAACGTAAGTGTTGTATTTGATCAAGGGAATCAGTTTAATCAATCAGTGGGAGGATGTTTGAAAGAAATGTGCAAGGCAAGTTTTTCACACAGGGAGGGGAGTGCCTGGAACACGCTGCCAGAGATGGTGGTGGAAGCAGCCACAATCGCAACTTTCAAACATCTGGATGAATAGGAAAGGAATAGAGGGATATGGATTCTGTAAGATTAGGTTAGATTAGATTACTTACAGTGTGGAAACAGGCCCTTCGGCCCCTCAAGTCCACACCAACCCGCCGAAGCGTAACCCATTACCCTACATTTATCCCTGCACCTAACACTACGGGCAATTTAGCATGACCAATTCACCTAACCTGCACATTTTTGGACTGTGGGAGGAAACCGGAGCACCCGGAGGAAACCCACGCAGACACGGGGAGAACGTGCAAACTCCAGACAGTCAGTCGCCTGTAAGTGAAGACGGTTTTAGAATGGAAGGGCAAAATGTGCAGGCTGAGAGGGGCAGAGGGCCTGTTCCTGTGCTATATTATTTGTTCTGGTGAAGGATAAAAAAAATGCAAGTGGTTTGTTGCAATGGTTTTTCGGTGTGTGGTCTGTGGACACTGGTGGCTCACAGGCTGATTTAAAATGCACACCACTGCTCTCTAAAACCACAACAGAGGTCACAGGAGCAAACAGGCCAGTACTTTCATCCTCTGCATTCGTGATGGCATGCGACCAGTCCAGCTCATGTGTGTGGCTCTTTTCGTCATAAGCATGGGTGACAGCAGTGTCGTTTCACAAGCCAAGATGTATGTGACTGTTGCAACATAGGACTGGGAGATTATATTTTTCAGGATTGTGGGGCGAAAAGAGCAGACACGCTGAATGTGGAGTCCAACGTGAGACTGAAGCTCTGCCTCTTGGGGCCAGACATCAACTCATTGGAGCCTTATTTAAAAACAGCCCCATCAGTCATCCCATTTATTCTGGCGGTTTGTTCGTTTTGTTTTTGCAGAGTTGAGCAAAAGTGGGTGGGATAGGTGCTCCAAGGGGTCTTTTCCCTCCACCCAACTTGCTAATACTTGGGAATCACAAGCTTGTCATGCTAAATTGGAGTTTTCCATCTGTTACGTTACTTTTTGAAAGTAAATTGGATCGTTGTGACAAAACATGCTCCTCTTTGTTTGATCCCGCTTTGTTTTATACAGGCACACGGGCCAGGCGCTAAAAGAATTAAACTTGATACTGCAGAGGAAATCGCCAAGTGGCGTGAGGAGAGGCGGAGGTGAGCTGGTCACATGACTTTGAAAACAGCCGAGGTTAAGGTGCAGGCTGAGGCCACTCTCCTAAATATCACCTCTGGAGCAAGAGACTCAGCCCGGGCTTTCCAGCCTGATAAAGAAGTTGTGTTTTTGTGATATCCAGCCCGGGTTTGAAAATTCTGCCGACAGTGAGAGGTTGGGCAGACTGCGGAGAGGGAGGAGCCTCACAGCCATAAACAGTTTTGCTGTTGTTGGCAAGAATCTGTGCTGAGTCGGAGTCTTGGGTTTAAGAAGCTGGGATGTAGGCAGGAGGAGGAATGTGCATGCCAAGGTATTTGTAAGTTGGAAAGAAGGGGAGAGGAAAATTTGCGGCAACAGTGAATCCACTGAGTTGGTGATGGCCCAGTCTTTACCCAAGTGTTTCTGTGCACTCTGACCCCAGTGGGTGTTCAGGGGTCAGACATACTTGAATTTTCATTGTGACCTCCAGATTCCATTCCTTGACCAAAGAAGGAGGAATGTCACAGCCTCAGACAATGCAGCCTGATCTGAAACTCAGACCTCGCATTGGTTTCTATTTCATAAATTTTGATCTGTAAAAGAAAGAAAGCCCTTCTCTTCAATGTAATGATTCATCTTCAGTTACAACTTGGTACTTTCACTGACTTATAGATAATTCCCAATTTATAATTCTTTTGGTTCTGTAACAACTAGCATTTTTATAGCGCCTTATCATGTGCTAAAGATAATTCCAGTGTGTTTTACCCAGGGTGAGGTGGTTGTGAATTGAAGTCACTGTTGTTACATAGCCAATTGTGCATACTAAAATCTCTCAACAATAAATAAATAACTGGTTAATTTGCTTTGATTATTTTGGTTGAAGACTGAATGTTGGCCAGGCTAGAGAACTCTGTTCTCTGCTTTGAATAGTCCCTTGGAATCTTTAATGGTCATTGGAATGAGCAGGCAGGTCATCAGATTGACATCTCCAAAAGGTAGTATCTTTGACTAGATATCAATTATTTTATATTTTACTGGTGGCAACAAAGTTTAACCCACTTGCAAGTGGGCCATTTGGTTCAGAGGCAAGAGTACCACTGACAGAGAGTCTATTAGTTTCACATTTTGCACTTTGATGTGTACGTGTGCTTCGTTCATGCTGTACTGCTTATTTTCAGCCTGCTTGGTTTGAATGGTTTTGATAGTTCCACACATGATGCACTTGAGGGAGCTTGCAGATCGTCTGTAATTTGCAGATCTCTCGTTTTAACAAGAAAATGTTCAATTTTGGACGACACAGCAAACATTGACACACGGAGTTCTGTCCCGAACATGGTACTTGGTGAAACTTTGAGCGAGGTATCACAAAACTGTGTTTCCCGATTTGTTCTCCACTTTGGCGGCACGGTGGCATAGTGGTTAGCACTGCTGCCTCACAGCGCCAGAGACCTGGGTTCAATTCCCGCCTCAGGCGACTGTCTGTGTGGAGTTTGCACGTTCTCCCCGTGTCTGCGTGGGCTTCCTCCGGGTGCTCCGGTTTCCTCCCACAGTCCAAAGATGTGCAGGTCAGGTGAATTGGCCATGCTAAATTGCCCGTAGTGTTAGGTAAGGGGTATGGGTGGGTTGCGCTTCGGCGGGTCGGTGTGGACTTGTTGGGCCGAAGGGCCTGTTTCCACACTGTAAGTAATCTAATCTAATCTAATCTAATTGTAGATTTATTGGACTGCCTTTCTGACAAGCTGCCGGTATGAGCCTGGCTAATTGTTTTCCTGAAAATGACTCTTGTACAGAAATGATCAATTCATTTACTTATTTGGACGGGAATGGCACTTGTCAAAAGGTGTGAATTCTTTCAGTAATGGGATTCCTAGTGACAGTCCATCTTATGAAGTGGTTGTTCTGTTACTTGCAATTGGGGAAAATAATGCATCATGCTGCAGATTGTTTGAAGACTTTATCAAGCAGAGCAAGTGACCTTGTGTCAGGCATGGACCCAGTGGAGTGACTGACTGCATGTATTTTGTAGTGGAAACCATGATCCTTATAGATTGAAAGAATTGAGTGGGTGAGTTTGTGATTGGATCGTAGAATACTCCACTGCCAGTGGCAATTGAGGTAAAAGATCAAACCGCCTGATAAAGGAATTTGAAGTCATTGAAAAGCAAAAATATAAAAGGCGGACAATGGGATTAGACTCTAAGCTCCAGTTGAGGAGCTGGTGCTGCCACAGTGAATTTGTTAGCTGAGTTAACTGTTAGAATTTCTTGTGAACAGCACTTTGACCTGTTCTACACATTGCACCTCCCAAAGGTTGTTGAATCAATGCAGCCTTTATATTGGGTGCCTGATTTATTCTGAAATGCGATGTCTTTGTTTTTTGCACCATGCAGATTGTATGTCGATGCCAGCATAATTCAGGCCCAGCTCAGCGTTCAGCCTCTTGCTCAGCAACTGTGGAATCATTTTTTTTTTCACTCTCCCTTCTCCTTATCAACTTTGTAAAATTATCTCAAGGTACCTTGCCATTAGCTTTAGTATTTTGTACTTAATGTCATTCTTCATGTTTCAGCCTAAATGCTGCCTATCAATAGCAATCGATAATGGAGGAGATGTTGCTGTGAACATATTCTCACTTACTTTTCTTTGAGTGTGTGATTTCTGCACAAGGTCATTTTCATTACTGGTAGAGGGTACCATTCCTGATTTTCTCCCTCTTCCAGTCTGGTGATCATGAGATCAGTTGTAGCGTTATCTCGTTTAGGTAAGGAATTGGGCCATCAAACGGTGTGATCTTTACTGGTCCTTCTTAGTGCATAGCCCCAGTAACTATTGGAGATGTCACATTTTTAAAAGGTACAAGCTCTAACTACACCTCCTTAAGTACTCATGTCATTAGATAATTAATAAAGATACGTGCTGTTGCCCATCTTGCAATGCCATACAATTTCCAGCTGTGATCATAAGATCTAATCAGTGGGGTCCTTTAGGAGTATGGTGTATGCTTTTTCAGAAAGATGTACTCACGTGAATATTACAAAGAATTGGAGCTACTGACATTTTTTAAAAAGCTCAGTTTTGCACTGTGGCTTCTTACAGCCTGTGCTTCAGCCCAAGTGCAGTAAACGAGGTTTCAGTGCAGGAAACAGTTTCAGTTTGACCCCATTATGTAGAACTTGCTTTTAGTCTCTTAGCTGCACTTTACTAGGGGCAAGTTGGCAGAATGGAATTGGAGGATGGAGGTCTTGGAGAGAGATGACATACTCCCTTTTACACACGGGAGACCACATCATAGTGTTTCAGTCTGTTAATTGGGGGTGTGCCCAGCAAATTTCAAAGAACTGAGCTTTGCCAAATTGAGTTCAGAGAAAGAAAACAATTCCGAAGCAGTAAATTGTTAACTTTCATTAATAATAATGACCATTTAAATCTGCTGAGGGACTGAGCTATCAAATGAAACTAAGCTGAGCTATCTAAGGAAAATCGGGTTGGTAGTAGATCCCAAGAAAAGGAATTCACGCAATATTTATGGCATGGGTTTTTTGTTGGAGCAATTTATGGTAGAGCCCACCAGGGCACAGCCTATTCTGGATTTGGTGTAATGTGGCAGACTTGATTGGGGAGCCTTAAGGTGAAGGAACCCCCAGAGGCAGTGACCATGATATGATCAAATTCACCCAGCAGTTTGAGAGGGAGAATCAGAGGTAATGATATTACAATTGAGTAAAGATATCGACAAAGATATGGGGGAGGAGCTGGCTAGAGTTAATTGGAAGAGGAGCCTATTTGGGGAGATAGTGGAGCAGAAAAGGGCAGGGACTTAGAGTCATAGAGATGTACAGCACAGAAACAGACCGTTCAGTCCAACCCATCCAGGCCGACCAGATATCCCAACCCAATCTTGTCCCACCTGCCAGCACCCGGCCCATATCCCTCCAAACCCTTCCTATTCATATACCCATCCAAATGCCTCTTAAATGTTGCAATTGTACCAGCCTCCACCACATCCTCTGGCAGCTCTTTCCATACATGTACCACCCTCTGCGTGAAAATGTTGCCCCTTAGGTCTCTTTTATATCTTTCCCCTCTCACCCTAAACCTATGCCCTCTAGTTCTGGACTCCCCGACCCCAGGGAAAAGACTTTGTCTATTTATCCTACCCATGCCCCTCATAATTTTATAAACCTCTATAAGGTCACCCTCAGCCTCTGACGCTCCAGGGAAAACAGCCCCACCCCATTCAGCCTCTCCCTGTAGCTCAGATCCTCCAACCCTGGCAAAATCCTTGTAAATCTTTTCTGAACCCTTTCAAATTTCACAACATCTTCCCGATAGGGAGGAGACCAGAATTGCACGCAATATTCCAACAGTGGCCTAATCAATGTCTTGTACAGCCGTAACATGACTTTCTAACTCCTGTACTCAATACTCTGACCAATAAAGGAAAGCATACCAAACGCCTTCTTCACTATCCTATCTACCTGCGACTCCACTTTCAAGGAGCTATGAACCTGCACTCCAAGGTCTATTTGTTCAGCAATACTCCCTAGGACCTTACCATTAAGCATATAAGTCCTGCTAAGATTTGCTTTCCCAAAATGCAGCACCTCACATTTATCTGAATTAAACTCCACCTGCCATGTCTCAGCCCATTGGCCCATCTGGTCCAGATCCTGTTGTAGTCTGAGCTAACCCTCTTCGCTTTCCACTACACCTCCAATTTTGGTGTCATCTGCAAATTTAATAACTTACCTCTTATGCTCACATCCAAATCATTTATGTAAATGACAAAAACTGGAGGACCCAGCACCGATCCTTGTGGCACTCCACTGGTCACAGGCCTCCAGTCTGAAAAACAACCCTCCACCATCACCCTCTGTCTTCTACCTTTGAGCCAGTTCTGTATCCAAATGGCTAGTTCTCCCTGTATTCCATGAGATCTAACCTTACTAATCAGTCTCCCATGGGGAACCTTGTCAAACGCCTTACTCAAGTCCATATAGATCACATCTACTGCTCTGCCCTCATCAATCTTCTTTGTTACTTCTTCAAATCAAGTCTGTGAGACATGATTTCCCACGCATAAAGCCGTGTTGACTATCCCGAGTCAGTCCTTGCCTTTCCAAATTCATGTACATCCTGTTCCTCAGGATTCCCTCCAACAGCTTGCCCACCACTGAGGTCAGGCTCACCGGCCTATAGTTCCCTGGCTTGTCTTTACCGCTCTTCTTAAACAGTGGCACCACGTTTGCCAACCTCCAGTCTTTCGGCACCTCACCTGTGACTATCGATGATACAAATATCTCAGCAAGAGGCCCAGCAAACACTTCTCTAGCTTCCCACAGAGTTCTCGGGTACACCTGATCAGCCCCTGGGGATTTATCCACCTTTACCTGTTTCAAGACATCCAGCACTTCCTCCTCTGTAATCTGGACATTTTGCAAGATGTCACCATCTATTTCCCTACAGTCTATATCTTCCATATCCTTTTCCACAGTAAATACAGATGCAAAATATTCATTTAGTATCTCCCCCATTTTCTGTGGCTCCACACAAAGGCCGCCTTGCTGATCTTTGAGGGGCCCCATTCTCTCCCTAGTTACCCTTTTGTCCTTAATATATTTGTAAAAACCTTTTGGATTCTCCTTAATTCTGTTTGCCAAAGCTATCTCATGTCCCCGTTTTGCCCTCCTAATTTCCCTCTTAAATATACTCCTACTTTCTTTATACCCTTCTAAGGATTCATATGACATATGCTTCCTTCTTTTTCTTAACCACACCCTCAATTTCTTTAGTCATCCAGCATTCCCTGTACCTACCAGCCTTCCCTTTCACCCTGACAGGAATATACTTTCTCTGGATTCTTGATATCTCATTTCTGAAGGCTTCCCATTTTCCAGCTGTCCCTTTACCTGCGAACATCTGCCTCCAATCAGCTTTCGAAAGTTCTTGCCTAATACTGGCCAAATCGGCCTTTCTCCAATTTAGAACTTCAACTTTTAGATCTCGTCTATTCTTTTCCATCACTATTTTAAAACGAATAGAATTATGGTCGCTGGCCCCAAAGTGCTCCCCCACTGACACCACAGTCACCTGCCCTGCCTTATTTCCCAAGAGTAGGTCAAGTTTTGCACCTTCTCTAGTAGGTACATCCACATACTGAATCAGAAGATTGTCTTGTATACACTTAAGAAATTCCTCTCTATCTAAACCTTTAGCACTCTGGCTGTCCTAGTCGATGTTTGGAAAGTTAAAATCCCCTACCATAATTACCCTATTATTCTTACAGATAGCTGAGATTTCCTTACAAGTTTGTTTCTCTGTTTCCCTCTGACTATTGGTGGGGGGGGGGGGGGTCTATAATACAAGGCTGAAAAATGTGTTGCTGGAAAAGCGCAGCAGGCCAGGCAGCATCCAAGAAGCAGGAGAATCAATGTTTCCGTCATAAGCCTGAAGAAGGGCTTATGCCCGAAACGTCGATTCTCCTGCTCCTTGGATGCTGCCTGGCCTGCTGCACTTTTCCAGCAACACATTTTTCAGCTCTGATCTCCAGCATCTGCAGTCCTCACTTTCTCTGGGTCCCAGTAAGGTGATCATCCCTTTCTTATTTCTCAGTTCCACCCAAATAACTTCCCTGAATGTATTTCCAGGAATATCCTCCCTCAGCACAGCTGTAATGCTATCCCTTATCAAAAATGCCACTCCCCCTCTTCTCTAGCCTCCCTTTCTATTCTTTCTGTAGGACTTGTATCCTGGAACATTAAGCTGCCAGTCCTGCCCACCCCTGAGCCGTGTTTCCGTAATTGCTATGATATCCCAGTCCCATGTTCTTAACCATGCCCTGAGTTCATCTGCCTTCCCTGTTAGTCCCCTTGCATTGAAATAAATGCAGTTTAATTTATTAGTCCTACCTTGGCCCTGACTGTTTGACTCACTTCTGTTCTCAGCTGTACCCGTCTCAGATCGATCTCTTTCCTCACTATCTCCCTGGGTCCCACCACCTTACTAGTTTAAATCCTCCCAAGCAGTTCTAGCAAATTTCCCTGCCAGTATATTAGTCCCCTTCCAATTTAGGTGCAATCCGTCCTTCTTGTACAGGTCACTTCTACCCCAAAAGAGATCCCAATGATCCAAAAATGTGAATCCTTCTCCCATACACCAGCTGCTCAGCCATGCATCATCTGCTCTATCCTCCTATTCCTGCCCTCACTAGCTCGTAGCACTCTGAGTAATCCAGATATTACTACCCTTGAGGACCTCCTTTTTAAATTTCTGCCTAACTCCCTATAATCTCCCTTCAGAGTCTCAACCTTTTCCCTTCCAATGTCGTTGGTTCCAATCTGGACAATAACCTCCTACTGGCCCCTCTCCCACGTGAGAACATTCTGCACCCTCTCTGAGACATCCTTGATCCTGGCACCAGGGAAACAACACACCATTCTGCTTTTTCTCTGCTGGCCACAGAAACGTCTGTCTGTACCTCTGACTACAAAATCCCCTAACACAATTGATCTCTTGGAAGCCGATGTACCCCTCGTTGCATTAGAGCCAGTCTCAACACCAGAAACTTGGCTGTTCGTGCTACGTTCCCCTGAGAATCCATCACCCCCTACATTTTCCAAAACAGCTTACCTGTTTGAAATGTGTATATCCACAAAAGACTCCTACACTAGTTGCCTATCTCTCTTACCCTTCCTGGAGTTAACCCATCTATGTGACTATCTGAGACTTCTCCCTCTTCCTATAACTGCCATCCATCACATACTGTTGCTGTTGCAAATTCCTCATCGCTTCTATCTGTCTCTCCAACCGATCCACTCAATCTGATAAGATTTGCATCCAACAGCATTTATGGCAGATATAATCCGCAGTAACCCTTAAGCTCTCTTTAAATTCCCACATCTGACAAGAAGTACATATCACTGCAAAGGCCATTTTTGCTCCTTCACAATCTACAAACCCAGAAAATAACACCGTCTTATTCCTGTACAAAACACTGCACCAGGTTAATTAATAGCTATGGCTTATATTTTAAGTTTAATCAAGAGACTCATCTCCAAAAACATATCATCAAGAAAGAATCCACTCTACTCACTACTGCAGCCTTTCTCTTGGACAGACTTAAAACAACAATTAACTTATCTGATTCTGTGCTGTGAACTTCGCCCAACAGTTCCTCCAAGATTAGTTGTGAATTTCACTGTTGGTTAATTTTCCCAGATGCACTCCGATGTCCAGTGGTACACGAATTCAAACAGCAAAGGCGGTAGTGCAGGTTTCTTTCTTTCTTCTTCTTTCTTTCTTTCTTTCTTTCTTTCTTTCTTTCTTTCTTTCTTTCTTTCTTTCTTTCTTTCTTTCTTTCTTTCTTTCTTTCTTCTTTCTTTCTTTCTTTTCTTTCTTCTTTCTTTCTTTCTTTTCTTTCTTTCTTTCTTTCTTTCTTTCTTTCTTCTTTCTTTCTTTCTTTCTTTTCTTTCTTTCTTTCTTTCTTTCTTTCTTTCTTTCTTTCTTTCTTTCTTTCTTCTTTCTTTCTTTCTTTCTTTCTTTCTTTCTCTCTCTCTCTCTCTCTCCTCTCTCTCTCTCCCTCTCTCTCTCTCTCTCTCTCTCTCCCTCCTCCCTCCCTCTCTCTCTCTCTCTCTCTCTCTCTCTCTCTCTCTCTCTCTCTCTCTCTCTCTCTCTCTCTCTCTCTCTCTTTCTCTCTCTCTCTCTCTCTCTCTCTGTTTGCCCTTCTTTCTTTTAAACTGCTGTTGTTTTGACTTTTTTTTTTCCAAATTTTTAAAACAGTGCAACAGCATATAAATAGTAATTGCTGCTCCTGGAATTCGAGGAAATCACCTCCAACACTTAAATACCTCAAAAAAAAAAGAGCAGCTCTTAGAGCCAGAAATTTTTCCTATCCTCCATTTTGGATTACCCAGAATCATCTGGATAATTCGGGAGGAGCAGCAGACAATCATCTCAAAGAAGGAACAATGTACACTAAGGGGAGGATGAGGCAATCATGGTTGATGAGGGAAGTCAGGACAGCATGAAATCAAAAGCATACAATATGGTGAAAGTTAATGGGAAGTTCGAGGATTAGGAAGCCTTAAAAACCAGCAGAGGACAAACTAAAAAATGCAATGGGCGTGAGAGAAGCTGAAATATGAGGGTAAGCTAGTTAGTAATAAGAAGATGGCAAGAGTTTTTTTAGGATATTCTAAAAGGTAAGAGAGGGTCAAGCGTGGGCATTGACCACTGTAAATAATGTAATACCCCTGTTTAAGAAGGGATGGGAGGCAAAAACATGAAAACCGTTGGCCAGTTAGCCTGACTTCGGACTTATAGTTCATTATTAAGGATGTGATTGTGGAGTACTTGCAAGTAGCATGGGTAAAATAGGGCTGAGTCAGCACGACGTCATCAAGGGGAGGTCATGCCTGACAAATTTGTTAGAGGTTCTTTGAGGAGGTAATGAGTAAGCTTAAAGAAAGGAGACCCAGTGAATGTGATCTTTTTGGATTTCCAGAAGGTCTTTGACAAGCTTCCACAAGGAGGCTGCTAACAATAAGAGCCTATGTGTAGGGGCAAGGTGCTGGCATGGATAGAGAATTGGCTGACTGGCAGAAGCCAGAGAGGGGGGGTAAAGGGGACTGCAAGATGGCAGCCGGTGACTAATGGAGGTCTGCAGGGGTCAGTGTTGGGACGCCGCTATTCATGTTACATATTAACAATCTGGACAAAGGAACTGAGGGCATTGTTTGCAGATGACACAAAGATAGGCGAGGGACAGGCAGTATTGAGAAGTGGGGAGGCTGCAGAAGGACTTGGACATGCGGGAGAATGGGCCGAACACAATGTGGAAAAGTGTGAGGTTATGCACACAGGTAGAAAGAATGGGGGCATAGCCTTTTCCCATTTAGAAACTAGCCTTCCGGAAATCTAAAGTGCAAAGGGAGTTGGGAGTACTAGATTTGGATTCACTTAAGGCTAACGTGTAGGTTCATTTGGAAGTTAGGAAAGCAAATGCAATAGCTTTAATTTCAAGAAGGTGGGAATACAAGAGCAGGAGCTGTGTTAGGCTCTGGTTAGACTGCATTTGAATACTGTGAGCAGTTTTGGGCCCCATATCAAAGGAAAGACATGCTGGCTTTGGAGAGGACGCAGAGGATGTCGACAAAAATGGTGCTGGGGCTGAAAGCCTTGTCATATGAGAGAGGTTGAGGTCTCGGAGTCTATACTCCATGGAGTTTGGAAGGATGAGGGGGAGGATCTGATTGAAAGTACTGAATACTGAGAAGCCTGGATAGAGTAGATGTGGAGAAGATATCTCCACATGTAGGAGAGGACTAGGATTCAAGGGTACAGCCTCAGAGTGAAGGGGCGACCCTTTGGAACTGAGATGAGGAGGAATTTCTTCAGCCAGAGGGTGGTTAATCTGTGGAAATCATGGTCACAGAGCAGTGAAGGCCAAGCATTAATGCACTTAACACAGAGATAGATAGTTCCTGATTAGTCAGGGGATCAAAGGATATGGGGAGAAGGCAGCAGAATGGGGTCGAGAGACATACAGGCATGATCGAATGGCAGAGCAGACCTGATGAGCCAAATGGCCTAATTCTGCTTTTTAATGTTATGGTCTTTAATTGCCTTTTTGATTTAGAAATACAGCTAGTGAGAGAAATAGATTTAGCACCAAGTCCATTCACTGAGGATGTGAAGGAGATCAGAACTGAAGTGCAGATTGGGTTGAATTAACATTACCTTTCATTCTTCTGTTGTGACACACACACACGTGTGCGCACTCTGGGCTGACCTCAGAATCTACATGAAAGTTAAAGTCAAAAGTAGTGGTTGCCTTTCAGCCTGGGTTTTCTCTCTCCCAGTGTTTGGAGGGGGAAGAGATGGAGAGGAAGGATGGATGTTTGTGTCCATCCCACGTTCAAGGTTCACACACTTACTCCCTTTCCTGTTCATACTGTCTCACTTTCCATCAACCTTTCACTTCTCATTGTCACTCTCTCCCTATCTCTCATTTTCTCCCACTCTCCTTTTCTCTCCCTCATTTGGTTTTTGACTCTCTCTCTCTCTCTCTCTCTCTCTCTCTCTCTGTGTCTCTCTCTCTCTCTGGTCTCTCTCTCTCTGTGTCCCTCTCTCTCTCTGTTCCCTCTCTCTCTCTGTGTCCCTCTCCTCTCTGTGTCCCTCTCTCTCTTCTCTGTGTCCCTCTCTCTCTCTCTGTCTCCCCTCTCTCTCTCTGTGTCCCTCTCTCTCTCTGTGTCCCTCTCTCTCTCTCTGTGTCCCTCTCTCTCTCTCTCTCTGTGTCCCCTCTCTCTCTCTCTGTGTCTCCCCCTCTCTCTCTCTCTCTGTGTCCCTCTCTCTCTCTGTGTCCCTCTCTCTCTCTGTGTGTCCCTCTCTCTCTCTCTGTGTCCCTCTCTCTCTCTCTGTGTCCCTCTCTCTCTCTCTGTGTCCCTCTCTCTCTCTCTGTGTCCTCTCTCTCTCTCTGTGTCCTCTCTCTCTCTGTGTCCCTCTCTCTCTCTGTGTCTCTCTCTCTGTGTGTCTCTCTCTCTCTCTGTGTGTCTCTCTCTCTCTCTCTGTGTGTGTCTCTCTCTCTCTCTGTGTGTCTCTCTCTCTCTCTGTGTGTCTCTCTCTCTCTGTGTGTCTCTCTCTCTGTGTGTCTCTCTCTCTGTGTGTCTCTCTCTCTGTGTGTCTCTCTCTCTGTGTGTCTCTCTCTCTCTGTGTGTCTCTCTCTCTGTGTGTCTCTCTCTCTGTGTGTCTCTCTCTCTGTGTGTCTCTCTCTCTGTGTGTCTCCTCTCTCTGTGTCTGTCTCTCTCTCTGTGTCTGTCCTCTCTCTGTGTCTGTCTCTCTCTCTCTCTCTGTCTCTCTCTCTCTCTCTGTGTCTCTCTCTCTGTCTCTCTCTCTCTCTCTGTGTCCCTCTCTCTCTGTGTCCTCTCTCTCTCTCTGTGTCCTCTCTCTCTCTCTCTCTGTGTGTCTCTTCTCTCTCTCTGTGTGTCTCTCTCTCTCTCTGTGTGTCTCTCTCTATCTCTGTTGTCCTCT
>NW_028270150.1:90619180-90736462 GCF_037043375.1 Chiloscyllium plagiosum
ACCTAAGCAATTATATGCTTTTTGAGATGTAATCACTGTTGCGAGATAGAAAAGTGATTGGTGGTTTATGCATTCCCTGGTTCCACATACAGCAGTGTGACAATGACCCAATGGCCTGGTTTCAGATTTAACTCAAGGAAGAAATGTCAACAAAGCCCACAAGGGGACCTTGCCTGGTCGCCGTTAAAGTAGTATGGAGATCTTTTCCAATCATGTAAGAGGGCACCAAGGGCCCTTGCTCGACATCTCAAGCAAAATGCAGTGCTTCTGACAATGTACCCTTTCAGTACTGCACTGCGAGCCTAGATTTCCTGCTCAAGTCTCTAGAGTGGGACAATCCTTTGACTCAGAGATGGGTGCAACCAGCTGAATCACAGCTCCCACATCTGCACTGATGACTTGCATTCATTTCTGAACAATATGATCTTCAGCTGGTAATGTTCTCCCAGGACTTCAGCTGCAGGTATCCTCGTTCATGTGTCAGGCCATAGCAACTTGATGTCAGTGGCTTTTTCAACTCTTGAGGAAAGGCATGATGCTTTCTGCTATTTGATTGCAACTCCTATTTTATGATTAAGACACCTCATAAATCAAGTGGGACAGCTTAACATCTGACACCAGCTGCACTTGCTAATGTTTACTAATGGTCTGGTTCAGAAATATTGTGACACACTTCTGGAGAAGGTTGGACTTGAACCCAGGTCTTTTTGGCTCAGAGGTTGGGACGCTACCACTGCACCACAAGAGGCCCCGAGCTGTGTTTGTATATTTGTTTCCTGTTCGCTGCAGTGTCCAGTCCAACAAAACCGATCGAAATGCTTGTTGAAGGGCCTTCACTGTTTTGTTGATTATGTTTCAGGAACTTTCCAACTTTGGAAAATGTAGCAAGAAAGAGGAAAATGGGCCAGGACAAAGAGGAGCGAGGAGAGGTGCTGCATACCCAGCAGTTTAAGTAAGTGAAGCCAACAGAACCGCAGATGCGGCAAATCAGAAACAAGAACAGAAATTGCTGGAAAAACGCAGCAGATCTGGCAGCAAGCATCTGTGGAGAGAAACCATGATTAACATTTCAGGTTCAACGACCCTTTCTCAGACCTGATGGTAACTGGAAATTTCTTTTTTGGAGCAGAAGATAAATTTAGGGAGTAAGGATTGGACAGTAAGTAGAGATGGAGCCTAAAGAGAGAGAGCAGCCGAGGAGTGGATAATGGTTAGGAATGGATAACGGTTAGCTTAAGAGAATGAATAGCTGCTAATGGGGACTATTAGTGGCTAACAATGGTTGTGTGTAATAGCAGACCATGTGATAAGAAGACCTGGTATCTACAGGTTGGAGAAAGGACATGGGCGAAGTTTGGACAAGCCCAAAAATTGTTGAATTCTATATTGAGTCGAGAAGGCTGTAGAGTTCCCAAGCAGAAAATGTCTTGCTTCCGCTGAGCTGTGCTGGAGTACTGCAGCAAGTGTACGTTCTTTCTATCTGCAGAAAAGAAATCTGCAGCTTCCTGTTGCCTGCACTGTCTTCCCTGACCAACTGTCTCAGGCTTACTGCAGAGCTCCAGTGAGACTCAGCCTAAGCTGGAAACACAGCACCTCGAGCTTGAGGCAAATTCCTGTATCACAATGATCGGTTCGAAGCCGTTTTCCCCAAAACTACAATTAGAATTCAAGTAGAATTTTGCAATAATATTTCTAGTGTACTTAATACCAAGACCCATCTAGTGTTCCATCGTACTCCATTTCACAAAGTTTTGTTGTGGTCTATCTAAGGTAGTACTGCAGCAAAACATCACGTATATGTCCATTGTGTGTACTTCCACTGTTCTGGTTGAGATCAGGTACTGAGTTTCTCTAAATGAATATAATAAGATAGTGTCAATTGCAATATTGCTTAGTTGGGCCTAGTTTAAATGAAATTGGTGTATGTTCCAGCATCAATTTTTTTTTTTCTTCCTTTTTTTTTGTTTAATTTGTTCTCAGCATGTTGCTGACAAGGCTGGCCCTTAGTTGCTCATCTGTGGTAGTCCATGGACTGGTGGTGGTGAGCCACGATGCTGCTAGCAAAGGGTTTCTCTGATTTTAGATATGTGATGATTGAGGAGTGGACGTACAGAGGAACCTCGATTATCCGAACAAGATGGACGGGCACTATTTTGTTCAGATAATTGATTTATTCGGTTAATTAATTAAATGCCTTTCTGTGGGGCTTAGAGTTTTCTGTTAAGTCTGCTCCCCGTTCAGGAGATGCACAGCACACTGTGTGCGAGCCATGCCTGCCCCCAACCCCACCCCCAGCTCCGTTCCCGTCCACCCCCTCAACACCGTCTGCCCACCCCCCGCCCGCCGAACAACCTCGTCCAACGCCCCCCGCCCCCAACCCCATCCAACACCGCCCTCTGAACAACGCCGCCCAGCCCCGTCCACCGCCCACTCCCTGACCCCAACCCTGTTCAACACTGCCTGCTCCCCGTCCAATGCCCCCCAACCCCGTCCAACACTGCCCACCCCCCCACCCGCCAAACAACCCCGTCCAACACTGCCTGCTCCCCGTACACCCCAACCCTGTCCAATGCCCCCCAACCCCGTCCAACACTGCCCACCCCCCCGCCCGCCGAACAACCCCATCCAACACTGTCTGCTCCCCGCCCACCCCAACCCTGTCCAATACCCCCCACCCCCAACCCCATCCAATGCCCCCTCTCCCCCGAACCTGTCCCAACACCCCCCGCCCCCAACCCCGTCCAACACCGCCCACCCCCTGCCCGCCAAACAAACCCGTCCAACACCGCCTACTCCCCGCCCACCCCAACCCCGTCCGACGCCCTCCGCCCCCAACCCCGTCCAAGGCCCTCCGCCCCCAACCCCGTCCCACACCGCCCACCCCCACCCCGTCCAATGCAGGCCACCCTCCAACACTGCCCCCCCAACCTCATCCAACACTGCCCGCCCCAACTTTGTCCAACACCGCCCACGTCTAACCTCATCCAACACACTGCCCCCCCACACCCCACCCCAGGGCAGTCGGATTGGACATCAACAACCAAGACTGCTGCTGCGTCTCAAAGTAATATGCACGCACGCACGCACACACACGTATGCACACACAACTGTTTACTGCAACATTTTGACAGGTTCCACCTTTGCCCTGTATGGGACAATGTTGGAGAGATTATCTGAGGAAGGTGGGGTTTAGGGTACACCCCTGTGTAGAACTCCAGAGAAAGTGTGGGGAGACAGAGAGATCAATCATTTGGAGACGATGCCTGGGCTCCCATCGATGTCCAGGATGTAAACAGAAGATGCGGTCCCTGTTGGAAGCACGTATTTGATGTAATGTTTCTAGCAGGATCTCGAGATCTCCTTTGGATAATCCAATATTCAGATAATTGATATTCGGATAATCAAGGTTCCTCTGTATATGGCCATTGCTGGTTACACACAAAAACCATTCCATTATTTCTCTTGATAAATAAGTGTGTGCTCTTAAATAAATGACTGATCAATATAAAAATGGAGGGTCCCACTGTTACCCTGCAGCTATATTTTGGCATTTACCCAAGAGATGTTAAGTAATTTTTCTTTGTTTTTTTTAATTACAGTGAACTGCCACAACTTGCTCCTTTGTTTTTCCTTTCTTGTCTGCTCTTAAAGCCCGCAGTGAGTGGTACCGTTATGTGAAATGTAGCGAGCTAGCCTGTAAATTTTAAGCTTTGTGTGGCTTTTGCTGTTTAATTGAGGACTACAGAACAGTGATAGCTTGTTTCTGATCTTGCCAGTAAAATGAAGGGAAAATGGAAAAGCCCTCACAACACCAGGCACCAAAGAGGTTTTGGCAGCAAGTTTGACAAAGGGCTTGCAGGTCACATTGATAGAACACGCAGTGGTGCGCAGGAACAGCAAAATGCAAGGGAGCAGGATGGTCCCAGCCAACCCAACGGGACAACTGGCAGGCCACCAGAAAACCAGGAGAACCAAGCTTGTGGCAAAGACATCGACCCTCTCGGCATATTGGCACAAAACGACGCAGGTTAGAGCTTGGAACTTCTCAATATTTTTACCATAATTGTGCAGCACTTTTAGGGTGGGCCACAAGACTGAGATATAGTTTTTTTAAATATATAGTATATGGTATTTATGACAAAAATACCAAAATGGTTTCCTGCTAATGAAACCATTAGGGGAGGTGACACCCGAGTGGTGTTATCATTGGACTGTTAATTCAGGGTCCCAGATAATGTTGTGGAGACCCAGGTTCAAGTCGCGCTATGGCAGATGGTGGATTTGGAATTCAATAAAAATCTGTCATTAAGAGTCAAAGGAATCCATTGCTAATCATTGGAAAAGCCCATCAGGCTCACTAGTGTCCTTTAGAACCGGAAACTGTCATCCCCCACCCCCACCATCCTCTAGCTTATCTCTCCACCCTTCAGGCTCTCTGCCTTTATTCCTGATGAAGGTCTTTTGCCCAAAATGTCGATTTTGCTGCTCCTCGGATGCTGCCTGAACTGCTGTGCCCTTCCAGCACCACTAATCCAAAATCTGGTTGCCAGCATCTGCAGTCATTGTTTTTACCCTGTCATCCTTACCTGGTCTGACCTACATGTGACTCCAGACCCACAGCAATGTGGTTGACTCTTCACAACTCTCTGGGCAATTAGGGTTGGGCAATAAGTGCTTGCCTTAGCTGACAGTGCTTTCTCCCCACCCCCACCCTCCTCTAGCTTATCTCTCCACGCTTCAGGCTCTCTGCCTTTTAAATCTGATGAAGAGCTTTTGCCCGAAACGTCGATTTTACTGCTGCTCGGATGCTGCCTGAACTGCTGTGCCCTTCCAGCACCACTAATCCAAAATCTGGTTTCCAGCATCTGCAGTCATTGTTTTTACCCTGTCATCCTTACCTGGTCTGACCTACATGTGACTCCAGACCCACAGCAATGTGGTTGACTCTTCACGACTGAGCAATTAGGGATGGGCAATAAGTACTGGCCTTAGCTGACAGTGCCCTCACCCCATGAATGAAATTTGGAAAAAATAAATGTTTTTGATTGGTTCCTGTAAGAAGTGCTGCAGCCAATCTGAGTGCAGCAGGCTCTCATAAATAGCCGTTAGATACATTTTGTTTCAATGCTGTCAGTTAGGGAATCAACATTGGCCCCTTTTTTTTGTTTAAATGTCAAAGTTTAAAACCTTTGAGTGGCATGTGTGCTATCTTCCTGGCCTGATATTAGCTATACCAGTCTGACTAAAATATTTTAGTAATTAAACAATCTTTACATAGTAAAATGCTGTGAAGAATGTGAATTAGTTACTTCACATGTTTGCCCGAATACATCAATGCAGCCATCAACTATGTGACATTTTGGCTGGTTCTCCCTCAGTTTTTATGCACGCTGTCATGGAGTGGGCCTCAGTGCAGCCACTGAAATTTCAGCGATTGCTAACCCCAATGGCTATTTGTTAGGATTCTGGATCAAATCTTGGTGTCATTACGGGAGTGAAAAGCCAGCGAGGGACTTCTCTACATTGTCATTAATGGCAACTGTGGAGAAGTAGGTGACCTGGCCTGTGCTCAGCTGCCACCAGAGTACAGATTCCACAGGGCAAAAGAATGTTTCCTTAAGAAAAAGCATACCAGTGCAATGTAAGTTGATAAGGTAGTGGTGATGGATATGCAGAACTTGGTATGGGATAAGATGCAGACAGCAGCATATTGGATGAACTGAAGTCTACATGCTGTTATAGATGGGAAGCTCTTCAGGGCAGCTCTGAAATAGTCTGGCATTGAGTTTCCACCAGCCGCCAGCACTATGACAGATTGTCTTGGCATTCATCAGATTGGCTGCTTCGTGTGAGAACTCTCATTTTGCAAATTGGCTGTTGTATTTGCTGCCATGTTGACATTCAACCTTTTGTTTGCAAAGCAAAGCACTTTCAGCTCACCTGACTGCAGGATAAAGGTTAACACTTTCTTGTGGCCCCATTATAACCTTGCAGTTGTAAATGCAATCACAAATTTCTGGGTCACCTGTAGACAAAATGGTAATCTCATCATTTCAGTTTTGCGGACGTTAAGAAAAACGGTATTAAATTGACATTTCTTGAAATCTCAGCCTTTTGAGATTATCAGAAGAAATAGCCAATTTAAAATGATTCTCCATCGTGATGGTGTATAACCCTACACCCTTCATCTTGATGCCTGATATTAGCAGCGAGAGATTGTGCAGGAATGAGATTATATTTAAGATTTTTAAAAATACTGTGCTGTTGACAAAGGAACCAGTACCATGACGTGACGTGAATGTTGAGTTGGCGGGGAGCTGAAGAGTGCAGGATGTTTGCCAGTCATTCTGCATCTCCATCAGGCCTCCCACACTGCTGTCTTGGCATCCCAGTTGCAAATGAGTTTGCAGTTTCGCTTCTTTTGTCGGGAATTGTCATTTCTCTTTGTACTTCCAGACAAGAATTCCTTTCCAATGAACACTTCGTCATGTGTGATGGGAATTGTTTTTAAAAATCCAAATTGTTGAAGAATCCTCAGCCAGCACCTGCAAAAGAAAAGTGATGGGTTAATGATTCATAACTCTGATCCCTGGAGCATTAGCTTGTCCTTTTATCCTCATAGATGTCGACAGGCATTTTGCGCACTTTGTGACTGTTTGTTGATTTCTCTGTTTGTTTCTTTTTGCTGAGAAGAATCCAGGAGGGAGGAAGCTCACCAACAGCATAAACACTGGCACTGCCCAGTTGTTTCTCTGCCCTGACTTCTCCACGCAATCTAGATTTCCCTCTTTTCTTTTTTTGAAATTACTTCAGTGTCGGAATTTTTCGCCCACTGGTAAAACACTGTTGGACGTTCCTGCAAGCCATTTTTAAGAAAAACTAAATTGTTCATATGGTGGTGGAGGCAGATATGATAGGGGTGTTTGAGGGACTTTTCGATAAGCACATGAATATGCAAGGAATCAAGTAGGGGGGGTGAGGGGGCAGGATTTGGACTAAGGGCAGGCAGAAGGGATTCGTTTAATTTGGAGTCATGTTTGGCCCAAAATTGTGGGCCGAAGGGCCTGTTTTGTGCTGTACTGTTTTTTAAAAAAATGTAATTAAGTGATCGCAATGTAATCATGTCGCAGATTAATGCTGAAAACAACAGAAATTGCCCGTTTATGCAGTCTCTACCTTCTCTTGATATGTTTGGGGTCAAGTTGCCTGGTGTCAGGCACCTTTCAATACCTCGCCCTAAATCCCAATGCAAATTTTGTATCCCTAGACTAGGTAAGAGGATTTGGGGAGAGGGAGGTCCTGGCCCTCTCATTTCCCAATACCCTGGAACTTTGGTGCAGAGGTGATTAAACAGCGACAATGGTGTTCGGGAGCCCATCAGAAAAAAAGGAATCAAATGTGGAGTTTGTGGATTTTAATTTTCTTTTTGGTTGCAGTTTCCCCAAGCCATTCATTGAGTATTTTAGAGATTCCGACATGGTTTGATTCAGCTGTCTGGGTGGGGACTTCTTAGCATCCGACGCAATCTGTCAGACTTGAATGGCCAAGGCCCAACACTGTTTTCAAAGCTTCTCCATTAAGCATTTATTAGGTGGGAGTGTGTGTGGGAAAGAGAAACCATCATAACCCCGGAGAAAGGCACTTAGCATTAAATCATGCTGTGAGGAATAATTTGGAAAGAGTTCTTTGCCAGACTGACAGGATTAATTATGTTCGGTCCCGTGGCTGTCAGCTTGCACAAACTCTTCCCCCACCCCCTGCAACCACCATTGGGAGAACTGTCTGCCTTGGGTTGGATTTTGTCTGAAATGTGAAAGCGATGAAAGGTTGTGTTTGGCCTTGCAGAATCTGACAAGGACGAGGGCCAAGTGGATGCTGAACAGGCAGTAATCTCCGTCGTGCCAAAGCAGATAACATCAGGCCTCAGTTCACTGATGGCCAATTACAGCAGTTCATCAGACAGTGAAGGCGACCAGGGGCCAGAGGGTAAATCCAAACAAATGCATTTTTCTTCTCCTTTTGAAGGAAAACACTAGCGTCAATGTTTGTCTTTAAGACCTATCATCACATTAAATTAAACTGAGAGATTTAAGAGTAGACAGAGTGATGTGGTTTCATTAATTTTAACCCCATAATCATGGTGTCAGATGAGATTAGCACAGTGTTCTTTCAATTTCTGACCTGATTCTTGATCTAGTTCAGGCTGATGAATACCTCCTAGTTATGTGTGAAGTTTGCTGTTGCTGCCCTTGAACAGTGACTTTACTCATTCCTTGTCTTAGAGTCATAAAGCCATACAGCACAGAAACAGACCCTTCGATCCAACCAGTCCATGCAGAACATGATCTCAAACTAAGTTAGTCCCACCTGCCTGCTCCTGCTGCATTTCCCTCCAAACCTTCCCTGTTCATGTATCTATCCAAATACCTTCCAAACAATGTAATTGTACCCGCATTTACCACTCTGAGGAAGTTCATTCCATATGCAAATCACCCTCTATGTAAACATGTCTCTATCTGTTTTTTTAAATCTCTCCCTCTCACCTTAAAAATGCACCCCCTAGAGTTGAAATCCTCCATCCTAAGGAAACAACAACTACTATGAACTCTGTCTAACCTCCCATCATTTTATAAACCTCTATCAGATTGCCTCTCGACCTGCTATGCTCCAACAAGAGAAGTCCCAGCCGATCCAACCTTTCTTTATAACTCAAACCTCAAACACAGCAACATCCTGGTAAATCTCTTCTGAACCCTCTCCAACTTAATAATATCCTTTCCATAGCTGGGTGACCAGAACTGGCCACAGAAGAGGCCTGTACGACCTCAGCATGACTTCTCAACTCTTATACTCAAAGGACTGAGCAATGGAGGCAAGGTGTCAAACGCCATTTTGATCACCCTGTCTGTTTATGACTCAAACTTCAAAGAATTATGTTTCTGCACCCCTAGGCCCCTCAAACCCCAAGCTTCATCTGGGGATCTCTTGATTAAAGACATTTTCCTCTGTATGCTTCAGGTTTTGACGTTTGTGAGGTGTTAAACGATGTCCAGTTGTTATGGAAAAGCCACAGCTGCCGACTTAGAATTACTTGTGGTTGCCTGTCGCTATTTGATTCTGCTATTTGAAACTAAGTTCCTTGCTAAATAGTTACAGTGCAAATGTCTTTGATATGTGTAAAAACAGAGAAGACCACACTGAAGGTTAATTGGTGCCTAGTGGATAGAGAAATCTGCCATAAAATGTTGGTTTAACTAAAAGCTGCATTGGATACGCATTCTTCTTGGATGTTGAGAACAGTAATTGTGAAACTGTGGCTCTTGTCAGTCTCAGATTTTCAACTTTACTCAGTCTAGGAAGACAGTAAAATTGTATACTGATTTTTATACGATCAAAATGCAGCAATAGAACTTGGAGGATTGTAATTGCATATTTCTGTTAGAAATCCCCTTCCAGACTGTTGCCAAAGCTCCGGAGGAAAACAGCGTGCTGGGATCTGCACCAAGAAATGAGCAGGAGTTTAAAGAATGTTCAAGCAGTGTTCGAGGCTCAGAAACGCGTTGCCAATTCATCCCCAGGGGCAGAAGAAGAGGTAGAGGAAGAGGTCGTAACACACGAGGAAGGGGAACTTTCCAGCAGTCGCTAATACGTGGGCCAACCTTGCTTGAAATGGTGAGATCTTTGTTCTGCATTTGCACAGTCCTGCTTTGTAAGATGGGGTAGGTATGTTTCAAAACACACCTTTTATAGTTTTTTCATTTTTTCAGTGTTCAAAGCTGCATGCTGGTAGAAAATACAAAGAGAGCTCATAAAATAAATATAAATGTACGATAATGTAATTTGGTCAATTTGGAGATTTACTTCCCACTCCCATCGATTTTCTTCTTTTTTCTTTTCTTTTTGTTTTAAAATCTCTCTTGCTCTCTGGTATTGCAGAATTTTCTCCAACACTGTTAGTTATTGGGCAGTCACTTTTACTGCTGCCTTTCCTGAGGATAGTTGGCTCATTCCAGACTAGTGTCCCAAGTACTCGATCTGTAGTCTCAGCTTTATCCTTTGAGTGGTTGATTCATGACTTTTGGAAATTCCCTTTGCATTGCTCTTCACTGAGGGAGGGAATTCCAGAATTTTGACCCAGTGACACAGTGGGTCTACCTAAAGCGCATGGACTCCAACGACCCATGAAGGCAGTCCATCACCACCTTGCCAAGGACACCTGGGTTTGGGCAATAAATGCTGCACAGCCAGTGACGCCCATGTCCCATGAATAAAGAAAAAGAAATTAGCAGTTAAGGATGGTCATTAAGCTGGGAGGAGCTTTGAATTGCAGGAGGCCTCATAGTGAAGGGAGAGATGTTTGTCCTGAATTCTCTCATTAAGGGCAAGTTGAGCCATTGGCTGCGCTTTTGGTGCTGTGCACTCTTCATTCATAATAATGGTATCTTCACATGTGTGTACACATCTGCTGTCCTAAGTGTCTCCCATCTTTAATGGCACTGCATAATTTTACTTGTAGGTGTAGGGAGTCTGGGAGACTATTTCTTTTATCCTAGAGATTTGTGTTCAAAAAGAAAAACACATTAAATTGGAACATTTCTTAGAGTGAAATGCTTGGAGAGGAGCTGGAGGAAAGTTTTAATCATCTTTTAACATTGGGTCACACAGTTTGGTCTAATGTTGCACAGAAAACATTTCAATCTTAAGCTTCAAAATAAGGTTTCTTATGGCAGGGACAAAAAAAATGTAGGCTGCTGATCTGTAGGAACCAGTTTTGCATCCACCTGAGACTGAGAGGTCAATGTCATGATCTAAAATCGAATGAACTTTCCCACTGTCAACTCAGTAGATATAAGTCATAGACTCATACAGCATGGAAGTAAATCCTTCAGTCTGACCAGTCCATGCTGACCATAATCCCAAACTGAACTAAATCCACAATACAAAGCAGTTTATAATTTTCCACAGTTACCTACAATTTACCGGCTTACCCAGCTGGTAACGAGGATAGCTAACTGGAAAAATTCACACAAACACGGTATAAAGTCAACTTTGTTCTGGGACACAGATGTGTGAGCTTCATATTGATTCCCAATGATTGATGACGAGTGCCTAAATTGGTGTGTTCCCCATTGTAACACATTTCACAGTGATCACAGTCATTCTTAAATAATAAAACGTGGGGGTAAGTGAGAAAAAAATCTCCTTAAAATAGAACACATTCCAGTGCCCGAGATAAGTACTGTAAAACTTTGGAGACTGATCGTTTCTTGAACATGTATTTTTAAAATAGCCTCTTTCTAGTGTGATCATTCCTTGCAATCTTTGTTTCTTGTTTTGCAGTTGCTGGCTCCTGACATACGACACGAGAGAAATGTGATTTTGCAGTGTGTTCGGTACATTGTAGAAAACCAGTTTTTGGGCCTTGAGTCAAAGGTTAACGGTGTGGCGAAGACCCCTGTCCCGAGGGTGGCTTCATGTGAAGAAGTGCAAACGCACACAACTACGGCTCATAATGAAACACATGGGTTCCAGGGAGAAGCTCCTGAACTTGAGCATTCTGCCAAGATCCCTGAAGCTGAGGATGTTGGTGAGGACCCCTCCCCTAAAGCGGAGGAGATTAGTGAGGACCCAGAGATTTCCCCAGCAAATACAATATTAGCTTCCATAGGCCAAGTGACCTTGTCGGCTGTGGATGATGAAATTTGGGAGATGCCAGACACAGCAAGTGAAAGGTGATTAAGCAGAGCTTGACAGCTTACCACATGGACTGGGTAAAGATTTCCAACACAAATGAGATGACTGTACAGATTTCTGTAGACTTGCAATGTTTACTTCTAATAAATTAAATAGCTAAATTCTGTTTTGCTACCAGCAGGTTTCAGAATATTTGCTAAATTCTTCCCCACACACACACACACACACACACACACACATATACATACAAACACACATACACACACACACACATACATACACACACACACACACACACACACACACATACACACACATACACACACACACACACACACACACATACACACATACACACACACATACACACACACACATACACACACACATACACACACACATACACACACACATACACACACACACACACACACACACACACACACTTTTAAATATCTAAGAAGTTATTGGCATTTGCATACCATTGCCAATTTATTAATTCAGTTTTCCAAACAAAATCTTGTGATATTCGTATTAAATCTTCGTTTTCTCAAAGTCAGGCGTTAAACATTTACTCTGGTCAACCCCCTCCATTTCTGCCAATGGCTGCACAGACTGATGTCCTGGGTCAAAAAGCTTAATGGGATAGCTGACCCCAACCATTCCTGAAAAATAAATTCAAGCAGCTAGGGGAAGCCCCTGTTTGAATTAAGCCCCAGTGTAGTAAAGGAGTCCTTCATCCATACCTCCCAACTTGTCACTTGTAATTTAAAACATTTTAAAAGAAGCCTCTGAGACGTATAATGCCAGATTTTGGTTTCAAACAGTAGAAGCTTCCCTTTTTCCCTTCAGCTGAAGTAAAATGTTTGCTGTTCTATACAGGACAAGTGTTTTCTGGCCTTGGTGCCGTTTGGAACGCCTCAGCAGGCCAGATGGCATCTGCAGAGAGAGAAATTGAACATCACTGATGAAACGTCGTTGACCCAAAACGTTAACTCTTCCTCTTTCCAGGAATTTTCCCAACATTTTCTGCTTCCATTTCAGATTTCCACAGTATTTTGCTTTTGTCCACTTTCCACAGGCTATGTTCTGGTTAGAAGGCCCATCAAGTTGCATCAGCCGATATTTCTACATTACAATTTGCAACCCGCCCTCCCCAATAAACCTCTGGTAGAATTGTGTGATGTTCCCAAAAGGGTAGGAGCAATGTTGAAGTGAAACAATGGCAAGGGATGACACTGTTTAAACAATGTGCAATCATTGTGGAGACTCACCACAAATGGAGATTGTGCACATGACCTTGTGTCGATTTATCTGAAAGTAGCAATTTGTTCACAAAGTCTTAATTATGTTCTGCAGCAGTTCAGGAATCATAAAAATACAACATTGACCCGGTTGGACTCTAAATGTTAAAACAGAACCAGGTGTTGCAGCTTTGTGAATTGTGGGAGGGGGAGCACGTGTTTTTTTTTAAACTGAAGGCAGACATAAGCCATTAGTCTGTGTGACTAAATGCTGAGAGCACCTGGAACATGTGGGTTTTAAAAAAAAAGTGCTTGATCTTTGGATCAACTGTGATCCTTGAGTAGCATTGATTGGGATCAGTGTCCAGTGTGGATTGGAGAGATCACTAGGAGCAGCTGTGGAGAATCGAGTGCAAGATCTGTATTTTCTGTTTCAGCCAACATTGGTGCAGGAAACAAGCTGGAGGGGATCCTGCACAATTTACTGTGGCCCGAGAGGAGAATTCCCAGTGTTATTGTTTTTGCCATTGGGCTAGTTCCAGCACATACTATAATCTGGTATGAATTTGTCCAGTATGTTTAATCTTTGAATTTGGCCAATATGTTTAATCTTGAGACTCAGCTGTGACTGGTAATAGCCATATGCAATTCTTCAACAGTATGCTAAATGGAATAGAACACAGAGAACTCTCCCTGCATTCTTCGAATGTGAACAAGCCATGCTTCTTGCATGGAAAGTATATGCGTTGACAGATGTTGTATCAATGTACAGATTGTTAGTCTAAAGGGACCGAACATTCAGTGCTCTATGAACAGGAGAGACTTGGGGACTGGCTAGGTGAGTGGGAGGCCAGGCAGATGATGATCCAATGATCATCTTTCGCTAGTCTCTTTAAGACCCTGTTATTGGTTCAAAGTTTTGCCCCTTGGCACAGTGGTTTGCACAGCTGCCTCACAGCACCGAAAGTGCAGGTTCGATCCCACCTTCGGTGTGGAGTTTGCACATTCTCCCCGTGAATGCTTGGGGTTTCCTCCGGGTGCTCCGGTTCACTCCCACAGCCCACAGATGTGCAGGTTAGGTGAATTGGCCATGCTAAATTGCCCATAGTGTCCAGGGATGCATAGTCTAGGTGGGTTAGCCATGGGAAATGCAGGGTTACAGGGATAAAAAGGGGGGTGCTGTGCTCTTCAGAGGGTTGGCATGGACTGGATGGACCGAATGGCCTGCTTCCACACTGTAGGGGTTCTATGATTTCTTTGTTGAAAGTAATTCAGGCAGAGCTGATTATTTATGTAATGGTGTGAAGTGTTAGTCCACACTAGTCAGAGATTGCTGTGCTTATTGAAAGCTGCCAAAAACCAGTTTGCCTATTTACAGCTCCCCTCTGAAGGTACAGATTGACTTCCAGTCTTATTTTTACATTATAGGAGAAAAATGAATCAACTCATCATTGCCTCATTTAACTTCTTTCTTTAGTCCTTTGCAAGCCTGAATAGGCCATTAAATACTCATCATGCTGACTTGACTTCTAATACTATTGTATAGGGAAGTTCTGGTAATTCTGATGCCAAAAACTAAACTCCCAAGTGTAGCAGCCAGATTATTTTGGTGATTTATTGGTCTTGGCTGTCAGTAAACACCTTGTGGCTCATTTGTTCCGTGCTAAGAATGATTTTTCCCAGTATCTCCACTTCCCACTCATCTCTTTGTTATATCTTACTGCATTCTGAAGGACATCTTTTCCACTGTTTGGCTCTGGGAAAAATGCATGTTGTAATCTATCTATAGTACTCCCCAGTGCCCTCCTAGTGCAGTTTGCATTTTATTAAATTGAGCAAAGCTGATGGGAGTGATGGTCAAAAGGCCTTCTCTTGTATAGCCAGAAGCAGGGTGGGGGTTGGTCGGACTTCCAAGAGCTCTTATTAGATGATCGTTCTGGTTCCAGTGCTGTCATACCAGCCTCTGCACTGTCTGTGCATTGTGCTTGAACTACCTATAGGATGTAGTACAGCAATTAATGAGTCATACAGATGTAGCACAGAAACAGACCCTTTGGTCCAACTTATCCATGCCCAACCCAATCTTGTCCCAACTGCCAGCACCCGACCCATATCCTTCCAAACCCTTCATCAAGAATCCGTCGTGATCGATACAAGAAACCCAGGAACGATGGGATTATGAAGTCATCGTTACTTCCCCGTACTTTTCAACTTGCAAGCCACTCTAATTTGGACATGATCTTTCCCAATATTCAATTAACATCCTAGAATTCCAGTTAGAGTCATAGAGATGTACGGCATAGAGAAAGGCACTTTAGTCCAACTAGTCCATGCCAGCCAGATATCCTAGATTAATCCTTTACCCTGGGAAAAAACCCTTGGCTCATCACCTGGTCCATCCTTGTCATGATTTTATAAACTTCCAATAGATCAGCCCCTGATGTTCCAGGTAAAATAACCCCAGCCTATTCAGCCCACACAAACCCTCAAATAGCTCAAACCCTCCAATCCAGGCAATATCCTTGAAAATCTTTTCTGCACCCTTCCAAGTTTAACAACCTCTTTACTCCAGCAGCGAGATCAGAATTTAATGCAGTATTCCAAAAGTACCCTAACCAATGTCCTGTACAGCCTCAACATGACCTCCCAACTCCTGTACTCAATACACTGACCAACAATATCTATTGTTGGAGCAGGACTATAGTGATTCGAGGTGGAAGCCCATTACCACTTCAATGATAGAGATTAACAACAGATTTGAGGCCCTTCCAACCAACCAGCCTCACCTTGAGAGAGGAAAAATAATGTTCCATGTTTTCCTTGACAAGTTCTGAGGGTGATATTGCAATGATGTTATACAGGAAAATGCTGGGGAATCTCCATCGGTCTGGTAGCATCTGTCGAGTGAGATACAGTTAACGTTTTGAGACTGATATGGGTTCTTTTGACAATTGAAAGCCCCTGTGCAGTTGGCCGGAAGGGGCAGAGGGAGTTTGGTGTGAGTGGGACAGATTGCGAGGGTGCTCATACCAAAAGTCAAAGCGAGTGCTAGTGGTGGTGAAGGAGAGCCAGAGTGAGGTGACAAATAAGTACAAATGAAGGCATAACCAGTGGACAGTGAGTCGATGCTGCTGAGCGGTGGGGTGAGGGGTGTTATAATCAAGATAGTGGACGGAGTTCACATTCTGAAGTAGTTCAATCCTGGAGGCTATAAATGCCAAAGCAGGAAATGACATTGGGTTCCTCCAGCTTGCGTTGAGCCCTGTTGGAACACTGTATAGGCCCAGAGTGAAGATGTTAGCATGGGAACAAGGGGGTTTGTTAACATGGCAAGTGACTGAAAGGTCAGGGTCATTCTGACGGACAGAACGGAGATGCTCAATAAGGAGGTCACCCAGGCTGCTTTTGGTCTCCGATGTCAAGAAGACTCCATTGTGACCAGCGAATGGAGTAGACAGTCGGGCAGAGTGAAATGCTGCTTCACCTGGGGAATGTCTTTAGGGCCTCGAACAGAGAGGAAGATGGGTTTCAATGGACTTTGTGCAATTGTGTGAGAAGGTGCCCTAGGTTGAGTTTTTTTTTAAATTCATTCATGGGATGCGAGCATTACTGGCTAGGCTAACATGTAGTAACCAAGAGTCTGGAAGTGTTAAAAGTGATGGAGGAGTGAGGCAGAGCCCCTGTGATATCTGGCCAGATTAATGCTCTGCATTCAAATCTTGCCACATTGTTTGGTAAATCTTAATCTCAATTAAAAATCTTGAGCCTAAAGCTAGCCTCAGTAATGATAAACTGACATCAATTGTTCTAAAAGCCCATCTGGTTCACTAGTATCCTGTAGCGAAGGAAATCTGCCATCCTTACCTCGTCTGGCTAATGTGACTCCAGACCCACAGCCAATGGGGATGATGCAAAACCACCCTCTGAAATGACCTAGCCACACTGATCAAACAGTGTTTGGGATGGTAACAAATAGGGTGGCACGGTGGTTCAGTGGTTAGCACTGCTACCTCACGGAACCTGGGACCCTAGTTCAATCCCATTTTCGGGCGACTGTGTGGAATTTGCATATTCTTCCTGTGTCACTGTGTGTGCGCAATCCGGTTCCTCCTCCAGTCCAAATGTGCAGGCTAAATTACCCATAGGGTCCAGGAATGTGCAAGCTAGGTAGATTAGCCATGGGAAATGTTGGGCTACAGGGATAGGTTAGGTAGGTGGGTCTGGCCACATGTTCTTAGGAGGGTAAGTGTGGGCTTGATGGGCCAAATGGCCTGCTTCCACACTGCAGGGATTATGTGATTCAATGATGAATGCTGTCCTTGCTGGTGTTCATTTGTAGCCTGGGGTGTCCCACGCTGTTCCGCTGCACTGCTGTGGTAGTGTCTGTTTCTGTGTGTGCCAGTGGTCATTGGGCCCTGATGGCTGCAGAAAGGGAGTAAGGGAGGAACAAGGTCTGACCACCATTTCAAACTTGGCAAAATGGGCAGATTTACAAAGGGGCCAAACAGTAACTGTTGAGCGCTTCCACTCGGGAAAAGGGGCAGCAGAGTGGACTGGCTGACCCTGCATCGAAACCTGCATTATTGGCAGAGGGTACACAATGATGAATGAGTGAGTGTCAAATAAAGACATCTTTTCATTCTGCAAGTTTAACTTTTAGGGCAGTGGTTGATAGTGAGCCGCTCACATTAACATTTAACTTTTGTACTTACTGCTCAGCTGCACAAGTCTGCACTGTGATGCTGAACGGAATGTGTTTGTCATATCCTATTGCAACGATTTAGGGTCAATGCCAACAGATACAGAGGAGTGCAAGTTCAGAGAGAAGGTTCACTCGACAGATTCGAGTTATCCTAGCAGGGAAAGATTAGGCCTGCATCCATAGGAATTTGAGTTTGTGACTTCCGTATGCCAGGGTCAGGCAATTGTGGAGCAGAAACCATTTTGCAATAACAGTCAATGCAGCCAAGCAGTGATGCATCCCTTTCAACTTCACCATCCACAGCCTCAACAATGGTGGCTGGCCTCTCTAGTTCTTTGCTAGAGCTCAAGACAGTTTCAATTGTTGGTAGCCCACTGTTCTGGAATGATTGCTTTTTTCTCGGTCGTTTGCCTGTCCTAATATGGATAGATGTAATGCTGCAATCTCCGCCAAACTGACCAAGTGCTAAATCCCTGGAGATCTTTTTTTTCTCTTTTTTTTTCTTATCTTTCTTCCACCACCAGGAAGATAGGAAAACACCCGGGTGGCCAGTGACAAACACTGCCCTTCACATAAAAGGACAATGCTGTGTGGACACTCCTGTTTCTTTTTTTTTCACCCCATGTTGTGTGTGTGCAGGGGAGATCCTTTTTATTGAATTCTCTTGAACTCGATCTCTGAAAATGAGGTGTGCTGCTTTGGTCCAGATATAAACTCAGTTAAACCTCCACATTTGATGGAAATTTAATGGCCGAATAAATTAGCTGGACCTGACCTAATCATTCGGAGTCCGTACCAACTTACTTGTCTGCGGGCAACTTGGATAAATACCAAAACTATGCAATCAGACAGGCATATATTGAAAGGTGATTGATTTCCTGTAGTCTTAGCATCTGAACGTGCCTCTGAGAACAAATGCTTTGTTAAGCAGGTATAAATATTTTTGTTGGAGCTCCAAGACCATCTTCATTTGAGTTTACGCTCAATTTGTTTGCATTGTTACTTCAGAGTGCGTTTTTGATTTTAAGGGAACAATTCCTCGGATTTTTCGACAGGTGACAAAAAAATCGGGAGAAAAGATGTCGTGATTTGACCGGTTTCAGGGACATCAGTTCAGAAAAGCAAGGAAGCTTGCTCCAACAGGAACTGCCAGAAAAAGAAACAAAGACTTGCATTCACGGAGCTCCTTTCCCAACCTTCAGACAGCCTAACGTGGCTTACACGTGATAATGTTCTTTTGAAAGTGCGGTTTCAACCGTAAAACCTTGCCTGAGGTTTTCTGTCCGTTCAGCACTTCTCACTTTGACCTGCAACATCCCCTCTCCTCTCAATCAATGCGGGCATTTTATAAGGTTACCTTGGTTGGGAGATTATTGGTCAGGGCACCAGGGAGTGTTCTAGTCCCTCTCTAAATGTAGTCATGGAATCTCTGACATCTGCCTGAGGACACGGATGGAGTGTTAATGTCATGTCTTATGTGAAAGAATGCCCTTATCAGAGTGCAACCCTCCCTTAGGATCTTGCTTCATTATCGCCCTGGGGTAAAGTCTCCTGTTATGGACTAGACCAAAACAGCTCAAAATATGTTAAGCGCACAGCCTAGATGCTTAACATTTTCTTATTTTAAAGACAAATGCCAAGTGTTGCATTCCAGATGCAATTCGATTGATCAAATTACTAATCTTGAAGAAAAATGAACTTTATTTATACAGTACAGTTACAATACGATAAAAGAAAAAAGAAATTGGAATTACATAACTCTATTGGAAAATTTAACAGATTATTTAACTACTAAACAGTAACCAATAGAGTCTCTGTGGAGTTAGAATGTTCTCCTCATCTCCGTGTGGGTTTCCACCGGGTGCTCTGGTTTCAGTCCACAGTCCAAAGATATGTGAGGGGTGGCACGGTGACTCAGTGGTTCGCACTGCTGCCTCACAGCGCCAGAGACCCGGGTTTGATTCCAGCCTTGGGCACTACCTATTTGCACATTCTCCTTGTGTCTGCATGGGTTTTCTCCAGCTGCTCTGGTTTTCTCCCACAGTTCAAAGTTGTGCAGTTTGGGTGGATTGACCATGCTAAATTACCCCTAGTGTCCAGGGATGTGTAGGTTAGGTATGTTAGTTGTGGGAAGTGCAGGGTTACAGGGATAGGTGGGGTCGGTCTGGGTGGGATGTTCCTAGGAGGGTCAATGTGGTCTCATTAGGCTGAATGGCCTGCTTCCACACTGTAGGGATTCTATAGAATAACATATCATAAACACACCATTGGCAGATTCAGTAAAATACGCAGTTCTCACATGCAATTCACTCGTCCGGGAGGAAAAACTTTGAGGAATCTCTGAGAGGCAGAGTAACAGGGAAGGATGTACTGCAGCCTCCAAACCCAGCTTCAAGCCTCAGCAACTGCTTGAGAAAAACTAAAACGAAAAATGCTGGTTGGGTGGGAGCTTGACCCCACCCTTTCAGGCTACTCCTAATGTTCCTATTTTTAAAAAAAACCCAAGTCCTCACGAGCTGTTTATTGGATTCATGTAGACAGCTCGACACCCTCTGTTTTGAAGAGAAGTTTTAGGACAAATAAAAACAGTGTAAAATACATCTCTTAAAGAGATAGTATTGTCAAGCTCTGAATGGGACATAAACCAATGACTATCTACTACAGAGTTGTGAATATTACCGCTGAACCAAGGCTGAATAGTCAATTCACCTTCATCCCTCTGTGTTAGATCCAGTTGAACATTGGCATTCACATTTCCCTGCTACTGCTCTTTTTGCTGAACTTTACAGTCACTGCTTAGAGACAGAATCTGCAAAATGATCTCCTACGACCTCTTCCATCAGGCAGAAGATACAGAAGCTTGAACACACACACATCCCAGCTGTTATGAGACTGATGAATGGACTCTCTAGCCTCAGACAATGCTGGTCTTGCTGATGTTGATGCTGACTATTGTACGCCCTGTGCAACAAAACCTGTATGCTGCTGTCTAAGTTTCTTTGATCTGTGCATCCTTGCTGACCATGATCTGCCTGTATTGCATGTAAACAGAGCTTTTCACTGTACTTCGATACACGTGACAATAAACAACTCAATTAATCAATCGAAGGATTCTTTCAGCTTTCCTTTGTATTTATTAGTGCAAAGAGATCCCGTACTGTGGAAGTAGGCACCATTGCCAAACCACAGCAGGCAATTGTGTTTAGCGGTTTCTCCACAACTGTTGTTTAGGGAATGCTGCAATCCAAATGTTTTTATTTGTGAGGACTTTTCACGGATTTCTGTCCTTTGATCCTTTCCTCCTGTGTCATTGCAAGATGGACCTGAGTTGGAAAACCATGTTTAAGATGTTAATGACTTAAAGGCTGTGTGTGTGTGCGTGTCTGTGTGCACACATGTATGTGTTTGTGTATCTGTGTGCATGTGTGTGCATGCACATATGTGTGTGTGTATGTGTGTGCATGTGTCTGTCTGTGTGTGTGTGTGTGTTTCTAGACCCAGTGGAGATAAAGGTCAGTGTAACTGTAGGATGCAGATAAACGCGTTCCTGATTCAAGCCAAGAATTCCAGTAATCTAATGGTTATCTTTTTTATTTGAGGGGGAATAAGTTCTGTGGTTTGATGTGTATACCATATGTTATTAATTGGAAAATGTTCACTGTGTTCCTCCTCTTCATCAATGATTTTTCCTCATTCTTAAGGTCAGAAGTGGGAATGTTCATTGACAATCACTAATGTTTAGCACTGTTCACAGCTCCTCCCATCTGTGTCCACGTGCAACAAGATCTGGACAATATGGTCTTGACTGACAAGTGGCAAGTAATGTTTGTGCCAGATAATGACCATTTACAACAGGAGAGAAGCTAACCATGTCCCCTTGATGCTCAATGGTATTACCATGGCTGAACCCTACACTATCTGCAGATGACACCAAAATTGGAGATGTAGTGGACAACGAAGAAGGTTACCTCAGATTACAATGGGATCTTGATCAGATGGGCCAATGGGCTGAGAAGTGGCAGATGGAATTTAATTTAGATAAATGTGAGGTGCTGCATTTTGGGAAAGCAAATTTTAATAGGGCTTATACACTTAATGGTAAGGTCCTAGAGAGTGTTGCTGAATAAATAGACCTTGGAGTGCAGGTTCTTAACTCCTTGAAAGTGGAGTCGCAGGTAGATAGGATAGTGAAGAAGGCGTTTGGTATGCTTTCCTTTATTGGTCAGAGTATTGAGTACAGGAGTTGGGAGGTCATGTTGCAGCTATGCAGGGCATTGGTTAGGCCACTGTTGGAATATTGCGTGCAATTCTGGTCTCCTTCCTATCAGAAAGATGTTGTGAAACTTGAAAGGGTTCAGAAAAGATTTACAAGGATGTTGCCAGGATTGGAGAATTTGAGCTATAGGGAGAGGCTAAACAGGCTGGGACAGTTTTCTCTGGAGCATCGGTGGTTGAAGGGTGACCTTATAGAGGTTTATAAAATCATGAGGGTCATGGATAGGATAAATAGACAAAGTCTGGGGTGGGGGAGTCCAGAACTAGAGGGCATAGGTTTAGGGTGAGAGGGGAAAGATATAAAAGAGACCTAAGGGGCAATTTTTTCATGCAGAGGGTGGAACGTGTATGGAATGAGCTGCCAGAGGATGTGGTGGAGGCTGGTACAATTGCAACATTTAAGAGGCATTTAGATGGGTATATGAATAGGAAGAGTTTGGAGGGATATGGGCCGGGTGCTGGCAGGTGGGACAAGATTGGGTTGGGATATGTGTTTGGCATGGACCAGTTGGACCGAAGGGTCTGTTTCCATGCTGTACATCTCTATAACTCTATGACTATCAATATCATGGGGATTGCCAGAAATAAACTGGATCAGCCCTGCAAATACTTTTGCCTCAAGAGTAGGTCAGAGGCTAGGAATCTTGCAGCGAGTAATTCCCTCCTGACTCTTCAAAGCTTGTCCACCATCTACAAGGCATAAATCTCGAATACGAACGCGTTCTCTTCACTTGCCTGGATGGGTGCCTCTGCAACAACACTCAAGAAGCTTGACACCATTCAGGACAAGGCAGCCCGTTTGACTGGCACCACATTCTAATACAGATCACATTCTGTCATTTCTGGTGAATCCCACAGCAAGATGTCATGATTGTGCGGTTATGGTTGAGTAACGTACAGGAAAAGAAAGTCTTTAAGGCTCGTTTTTTTTTAATGCAGATCACATTCTAAGGTGCTAATCTGATTGTAACAGGATAAGAGCGTAAAAACATGGCTGCCATACAATTATCAGCTGTCTACACCACTCTTACATGGATTACCGACAGACATACCAGACATGTAAAAGCTCCCAGTCCAGGAGACCATCAAATCCTTGAAAGTTCATTGTGAGAAAGTTCATTGGATTTTGACCAGAACAAAAGCTAAGAACCACAAGTGGGAAGTGAGCTGTTTTGAAATATCAAGATCTCATATCACTCTGTTTTTGCACAGATCATCTGAGTTTCAAGGATGTTGCCAGGGTTGGAGTGTTTGAGCTATAGGAGGAGCTGCATCGTGTGGGGCTGAATCAGCTGGGGCTGTTTTCCCTGGAGCGTCGGAGGCTGAGGGGTGACCTTTTAGAAGTTCATAAAATCATGAGGGGCATGGATAGGTAAATAGACAAGGTATTTTCTCTGGGGTGGGGGGAGTCCAGACCTGGAGGACATAGGTTTAGGGTGAGAGAGGAAAAATTTAAAAGGGACATAAGGAGCAATGTTTTCACATAAAGTGTGGTGCGTGTATGGAATGAGCTGCCAGAGGACATGGTGGAGGCTGGTACAATTACAACATCTAAAAGGCATCTGGGTGGTCATATAAATATGAAGAGTTTAGAGGGATATGGGTCAAATGCTGGCAAATGGGACTGGATTAGTTTAGGATATCTGGTTGGCATGGACAAGTTGGACCAAAGGGTCTGTTTCTGTGCTGCACATCTCTATGACACTATCTGGTAACCATTTTAACTTTGGCAAAGGAGGATTCAAAACATGGAACTTCCTGGATAAAGAGAAGTACCATCCTGAACCATCTGGAAAAATGAAGGGTCGTCTCAAAACAACTAGGGCCCTGCTGCAAAGAAAAGATGGGCAGAGCTAGAAGCTTGAAAATTTCCCGACCCCATTGACATCTACTACCCACCTGTAAAGGGAAATACCACCCAACCAGCCAGAGGGGAAAGATGTAAAAGGGACTTTTTCATGCAGAGGGTGTTATGTGTATGGAATGAGCTGCCAGAGGAAGTGATGGGGGCTGGTACAATTGCAACATTTAAAAAGCATCTGGATGGGTCTATGAATAGGAAGGGTTTAGAAGAATATGGGCCAAGTGCTGGGATATTGGGTTGGGATATCTGGTCGAAATGAACGAGCTGGACCGAAGGGTCTGTTTCCGTGTTGTACATCTCTATGGCTCTACAACTGCTGGATCTGACTTCATATGTCACTGGCCTCACTTTACCAATGAGGAGCTCAAGCACTGTGCTTCAAAGGCATACCATGGAGATTTATTGGGGCTCCCTTCATTTTATAAATATTCTTTTGTCTTACCAATTATCATTTTATCTTGAAAGCTGTAATTTCTTGTCTAAAGCAGTTCCTTTTTCTCCCAAAGGTACTTCACATCATAGCTTCTAATAAATTAGCCTTTAACTGTTTAAACCAGGGATGGAGAACCTGTGGCCTTCTAAGCCATTGTGTTTGGCCTTTTGAATGAATCCAAATTTTGCAGAACAAATCTTTTATTTTTTATTAATATGTTTTCTTTTTGTCCCTTATTATTTTTATTTTAATCTTAAAATGAATGTATTTAAAATACCAGAGAGTAAAAGAAAATTCAATGAAATAATCCTCACAGACTGACAGCCACAATTAAAAAATCTCTGTGCTAAATCTACTATTTTAAGTGACACTTTGCAACAAGTTATAAGTATTGTTAACTATATTCGTGCAAATGCAACACGGCATCATCAGTTTCGTAACACGCTAAAGTTGGATGATGAGGTATTCAGAGCTGAAAAATGTGTTGCTGGAAAAGTGCAGCAGGTCAGGCAGCATCCAAGGAGCAGAATCGACGTTTCGGGCATAAGCCCTTGATGAGGTATTCAGTGTGGATTTGCCGTATCATTCTAAAGTGCGTTAGATTACAACTAGCATAATGTGGCCTTCCAACATGAAAGGGTTCCTCACCTCTTGTTTAAACCATCATCTGGATGGCTGATCTGCTTTAATTGAAATCGGAATAATTTAAAGAGGGGGCTGGAGGAGCTGTGTTAATCTCAAGTTCACGAGCACATGGTGGTGATGACAAAGAGAACCATTGAGATTAAAATGCCATTGAGACTCCTCCATGTTTATTGGGTCTATTACTGCACTCTCAGGAATGCACAGCCTTGGACTGCTGATAGCAATCCACAAGAGTGACAACTCAGAACAGGGATTGCAGCACAACTACAGCTCTGGGCCGCTTAAAAAAAGTAGTGGGCTAATTCCGCTGTAAAACTGCACCCCTCCTGTCGGAGATGGACGGGTAAGTGTTGGCGTAGAAGACAAAATTGAATGAGAATCTTCGGATCATTGGCCAAGCACACCCGGGCAGAGGTCATGTGTTGTTTTGTTGTCAAGGTAGGCAGGGGAGGGCAGGAGTGATGACATCACAATGAAGATGGTATCTTGACTATCCCGTTAAGACGGGCCTTGAGGGCGGTGTCACTTTGGAGGAAGGCTCACACCGGGCATTCAAGGTAAAGGCCTCCCTTTATGAGCAACCTGGGATCTTACGATGTAAATAGGATCACGCTTGCCATTTTAAGGTCAGACCTGGGCAGAGCCTGTTGCCTGAATCATATCAACTCAAGCAAAGGAAAGTTTTCGGGCCTGAATTCTCACTCATTCTGTGTCGGAATCTGCATCAATGTGGAACAAGTCTGCATTATTTTGCAACCTGAATCGATGGGAGTGTCAGCTTTTCTGAAGTTTTGAAAATCCTGATTCTGTGACCAGAGCATTCCGGAAGAGTATTGTAAACATTCTGAAACCGACTGTGAATGATCTATCTTGTATCTGAATCTGAATCAGTCTCCGTTTGATTCTGAAAAATTCTAAATATAACTTACTCACAATCTGGGTCTTAATCTGAAAGAGAAGCTGCCGCAAAAATAATCTGGGCCTGTACTGTCCGGGAGTGCCACCATCATCACTCTGCCACATTCCCCACACTTGACCCCATCACTTTTCTTTTCTGGTCACTTGCCCCAGCACATCCTGAGCCCTCAGGTGGGCTACATGGTTTGACATCCTGTTGATTACATTCCAGACTTTAATGTTCAGCCAACCAAACATCAAAAATGAAGTTCTGACAAAGTGATACCAGACTCTCTCTGTAAATGCTGACTGAGTCACTGAGTTTCTCCACGTTCTCTGTGTTTGTGTCAAAATCGACCGCTTCATCTTTTTGACCATCTGGTGTCATGACATTGGATCAAAACCTTGAAGTACTTATGGACATGCGACACCTGGGATAACAGCTTAACCACAAGATATAGGAGCAGAATATGGCCTTTTGGCCCGTCACGTCTGCTCTGCCATTTGATCATGATCGATTTGTTTCTCAACCACAATCTCCTGCTTCTTCCTGTAATCCTTGACCCCCTTACCAATCAAAAACCTATCTATCTCTGTCATAAATACCCTCAGTGACTCGGCCTCCACAGCCCTCTATCTCAATGAGTTCCACAGATTCAGCTTGAAAAATGTCCTCCTCATCTCAATTCTAAAGGGTCGTCCCTTCACTCTGAACATGTGCCCTCGGGTCCAAATCTCTCCTACTAGTGAAAACCTTTCTTCACGTCCGCTCTATCCAGGTCTCTCGGTACTCTGTACATTTCAATCAGATGCCCCCTCATGTTTCTAAACTCTATCGAGTACAGACCCAGAGTCCTCAAATGCTCCTCATATGACAAGCCCTTCATTCCTAGTATCATTCTGTGGACCCCCTTTAAGGCCAGCACATCCTTCATTCGATCCTTCCTTCCACCATATGGCCCCAGTATTTCCTGGACCTACCGCTTGGAAAGTGTATTTCATGGAGTACAACCTTCCCAAAATGTCTTCCTAGACAACCTTCCTCAGAGGAAGAGAAGGACTAGAGGAAGTAAGGGAGGGAGATATCTTTACAAACAGGTCTGTCCTGCAACACCTCCCTTTATTAACAACTTGTGCCTACAGATCAAGTTGAACCTACCTCAGAGAAGAACAGAGGTGATATCTTTGTGACACTGTTAACACCGTGCCTACAGAGACTTTATTCTAGATCCAACAGCATTGTGTTTTTCCAATAAGCGGACCTTGCATCTCCTCGGATCTGGAGTGAACCTGGGTGACCCAAGAACCAGTCATTTAATAGCACTACCTGCAGAGGGAGCCATAACAATGAAACGTCTCACTTCCTGAAGCAGATAGTGCAATCCTGAACATGCTACACTATGCCCTTGCCCAGTCACCCAAAGGGCAGTCTGACCAGCACTTTAGTGAGATGGGGGCCAAGTATAAATATTAAATGAACAAACAGAAAGATGTTTATGGTAAATTGAATTTCAATTTGTTTTCATAACACAAGAAACCCTGAAACAAGCTGAAGTGTCCCTGTTAACTGCCTACGTTGTGCTGTTCCAATGATTAAACACAATGCAGTGCAGTCACACCTCTACAGTTGAGATGCCAGGTGAGCCTGAACTAGCCTTTGTTCTTGGTCATATTGTTCTGTGATCCCTTAATCAGAGCTCAAGCAAAGGCTGATGGCTTCAGCCCTAACCTTATTTCAACTCTGCATCTTGGCCAGATTGGCAGCTAGACACCCCCTCTCCATCAACTGCACCCTGCCCCCCACCCCATCACACCCTGGTTGAAGGCTCCCCAACACGATGTGAGAGTGTTTCCTAAGATGTTGTTAATGAATATTCATTCCAAAGCATGTGGATAGATGCTTTGTCCAAATTCTAATCCACATTCCCAGTGTATATCTCAAGAACTGACTGCATCATAATGGTAACATTTTAATATAATTTATACAAAAATCCACATGGTGAAAAATCGCAAAAGTTGCCAGGCAACTACTACTTTTCAGAAAGTTATTGAAAAAACTTAGGACTTGCATGGTTCATGAAGTCAGGAGTGCAGGCCGAGTGTATTAAAAGCAATATAATACTCGTGTTCAAAGCAAGGCAACAGAACATCCAGTTTCACCTTAGCAAACTCTCACAGCAACGAGATAAGTGAGCAGATAGTCTGTTTTTGGCATTAAGGACTTCAATCGTTGAAAAGAAATATCTTCTCCTCCACTGGTTAGAATTTGGATATTATTTGCATAAGGTTCAAAATTAAATGATGGCCCACAGATACTGATGTAATCAAATTTGATATTTTTGTTGTGAGGATCCAAAAGGGTTAATGCTAAGGAGTGCATTAAGCACTGCCTATGTCACAACAATCAGGTCACAAGGTTTTGAGTCGGTTAAGAGCTTTGGACCTTCGGGCAGTTAAAGACCTAACATTGAGGTCTCCCTCACTGTCTCAGTAACATTGTCGATCATATCAGTGTAATGTGTACCTGGCTGCTATCATGCAACTAACTAACAATCTTGCTAAGGACAGGAGTCACTTCTCTCAAACGCAAAGAGTGCTGGAGAAAATCTACAGGCGTATGGAGAGACAGAAAAACAGAACTCTGAGAAAGGGTCACTGAACTTGAAACATTATTTCTTTTTTTTTCTCTCCACACTTACTGGCAGACCAGCTGAGTTTATCCAGCAATTTCTGCTTTCGTTTGTTCCAGCAGCCCCCACCTCCTTGTTTTATTTTAGTAGCTGCGGAAATGTTGTTGTAATGGGAGACTCAAGGCGAGACAGTTGGTAATGTGAAAGTGCAATTATAAGTGACATTGCAACTTACAAAGTCACCTCCTCAACTCCCTGTAGATTGTTGAACAATTACCTGAAAGCTGTGTCCCTTTGTTTACACATTCTTCTGTTTGTGGAAACAATTTCTCCTTATTCTCCAGTTGTTTAACAGTTCACTTCTATAAAAACAAAGTCAGGGCTTTGAAGACCCGCCCTGTCTCTGGAGTAAGGTGAAGCAATACCAACTTCTTCAGTCTCCCTACAGGTCTAAAGTGCCCACTCTCTGGTACCACCCTGGTTAGACCTTCCACAAACAGGAAAGCTCATCCATCACCTTATTGTCTGGAACATCAAGCTCGAGGGGCTGAATAGCCTCCCGCTGTTCCTTGGACATATGGGATTGTATATACCTTCCAGACGTCAACTGGGGAAGTGTTCCGGAACCTGCAAGAAAAACCCTGGCCTCTCGTTACAGAGTCGAAAGTGTGGTGCTGGAAAAGCTCAGCAGGTCAGGCAGCATCCGGGGAGCAGGAGAATCAATATTTCAGGCATTAGCCCTTCATCAGGAATGTCAATTCTCCTGCTCCTCGGATGCTGCCTGACCTGCTGTGCTTTTCCAGCACCACTCTCCCGTCTCTGATCTCCAGCATCTGCAGTCCTCACTTTCTCCCTCTCAGTAGAGAGTCAGCCACGGACCCTGAATGGCTAACCTGTGCGTGACGATGGTCAGTGTTAGGATCTGACCCTGCAGCCCCTGTGCATTCCCGCTGGGTTGGAAAGAAGACTGTAACAAGGACAGCCAGTAAACAAACGGTAATCAGAAAAATAATCTCTCCACATTAAACAGGTCGTTTGTGGTTAATGACCCATGAAGACTTGTGAAACATTTCTAACTGTGTGACCTAGAGATGCAGAAAGGTGACACTTCCCCTACCTGGACGGGGAGCTGCTGAAGCAATGGTTCACATTCGCCAACAATTATACAGACTGCATTTGTTAACTCTGAACACTCTGTGTGAAATGCCAGCTCCGGTGAGCATCATTTTGTTTATTTATTTGACACCATGAGGCATTCAATTGATTAACTTGCAGACCATTTACTCCCACTGTATAACTTTGACACTGTATTCTGGGAGTTGGATTTTACAATAGAGGCAGACAGTTGCGGGTCAGTTCAGTAGAGGTAATCTTTTTTCAAATGGGTCAGAAAATCATTTGAAACAGTGGCTGGAGTACATGAGTTCAAATAAAGCATGTGTCTAGGGAGTTAAAAATCACGCAACACCAGGTTATAGTCCAACAGGTTTATTTGGAAGCACTAGCTTTCGGAGCGCTGCTCCTTCATCAGGCAGCTCTCCGAAAGCTAATGCTTCCAAATAAACCTGTTGGGCTGTAACCTGGTGTTGCGTGATTTTTAACTTTGTACACCCCAGTCCAACACTGCCATCCCCAAATTTGTCTGGGGAGGCAATGGACTAGTGGTATTATCGCCGGACTGTTAATCCAGAGACCCAGATAATGTTCTGGGGACCTGGGATTGAATCCCATTCCTGTAGATGGTGGAATTTGAGATCAAGCAAAACAAAAGATCTGCAACTAGGAGTCTAATGATGACCATGAATCCATTGCTGATTGTTGGGAAATCCAGCTCGTTCATGAACATCCTTTAGGGAAGGAATCTGCCATCCTTACCTCGTGTGGTCCACATGTGACTCCGGACCCACAGCCACTTTTAACTGCCCTCTGGACAATTAGAGATGGGCAATAAATGCTGACCTGGGCAGTGACACCTTCATTCTGTGAATGAATAAAGAAAAAGAAAAATCAGGTTGTGGCTTAATCACCACAATAGACAATAGACAATAGGTGCAGGAGTAGGCCATTCTGCCCTTTGAGCCTGCACCACCATTCATTATGATCATGGCTGATCATCCTCAATCAGTATCATGTTCCTGTCTTATCGCCATAACCCTTGATTCCACTATCTTTGAGAGCTCTATCCAACTCTTTCTTAAACAAATCCAGAGACTGGGCCTCCACTGCCCTCTGGGGCAGAGCATTCCACACAGCCACCACTCTCTGGGTGAAGATGTTTCTCCTCATCTCTGTCCTAAATGGTCTACCTCGTATTTTTAAGCTGTGTCCTCTGGTTCGGCACTCACCCATCAGTGGAAACATGTTTCCTGCCTCCAGCGTGTCCAATCCTTTAATAATCTTATACGTCTCAATCAGATCCCCTCTCAGTCTTCTAAACTCAAGGGTATACAAGCCCAGTCGCTCCAATCTTTCAACATAAGATAGTCCCGCCATTCCGTGAACCTACGCTGCACTCCCTCAATAGCCAGAATGTCTTTCCTCAAATTTGGAGACCAGAACTGCACACAATATTTCAGGTGCGGTCTCACCAGGGCCCTGTACAGCTGCGGAAGAACCTCTTTGCTTCTATACTCAATCCCTCTTGTTAGGAAGGCCAGTGTGCTATTAGCTTTCTTCACTACCTGCTGTACCTGCATGCTTGCCTTCATTGACTGGTGTACAAGAACACCCAGATCTCTCTGTACTGCCCCTTTACCTAACTTGACTCCATTTAGGTAGTAATCTGCCTTCCTGTTCTTGCCACCAAAGTGGATAACCATTAAACTGCATCTGCCATGCATCTGTCCACTCACCTAACCTGTCCAGGTCACCGTGTAATCTCTTAACATCCTCCTCACATTTCATCCTGCCACCCAGCTTAGTATCATCAGCAAATTTGCTAATGTTACTATTAATACCATCTTCTATATCGCTGTGGTTTTGTTCGCCGAGCTGGAAGTTTTTGTTGCAAACGTTTCGTCCCCTGTATAGGTGACATCCTCAGTGCTTGGGAGCCTCCTGCGAAGCGCTTCTTTGATGTTTCCTCCGGCATTTATAGTGGCCTGTCCCTGCCGCTTCCGGTTGTCAGTTTCAGCTGTCCGCTGTAGTGGCTGGTATATTGGGTCCAGGTCGATGTGTTTGTTGATGGAGTTTATGGATGAGTGCCATGCTTCTAGGAATTCCCTGGCTGTTCTTTGTTTGGCTTGCCCTATAATGGTAGTGTTGTCCCAGTCAAATTCATGTTGCTTGTCGTCTACGTGTGTGGCTACTAGGGATAGCTGGTCGTGTCGTTTCGTGGCTAGTTGATGTTCGTGGATGCGGATCGTTAGCCGTCTTCCTGTTTGTCCTATATACGGTTTTGTGCAGTCCTTGCATGGGATTTTGTACACTACCGGCCACTACAGCAGACAGCTGAAACTGACAACCGGAAGCGGCAGGGACAGGCCACTATAAATGCCGGAGGAAACACCACAGAAGCACTTCACAGGAGGCTCCCAAGCACTGAGGATGTCACCTAGACAGGGGACGAAACGTTTGCAACAAAAACTTCCAGCTCGGCGAACAGAACCACAGCAACGAGCACCCGAGCTACAAATCTTCTCACAAACTTTGAACATCTTCTATATCATTAATATATATTGTAAAAAGCTGCGGTCCCAGCACTGATCCCTGCGGTACCCCACTGGTCACTGCCTGCCATTCCGAAATGGAGCCGTTTATCGCTACTCTTTGTTTCCTGTCAGCCAACCAATTTTCAATCCAAGTCAGTACTTTGCCCCCAATACCATGCGCTCTAATTTTGCTCACTAACCTCCTATGTGGGACTTTATCAAAGGCTTTCTGAAAGTCCAGGTACACTACATCTACTGGATCTCCCTTGTTCATCTTCAGAGTTACATCCTCAAAAAATTCCAGAAGATTAGTCAAGCATGATTTCCCCTTCATAAATCCACGCTGACTCTGACCTATCTTGTTACTGCTCTCCAGATGTGTCGTAATTTCATCCTTTATAATAGACTCCAGCATCTTTCCCACCACTGAGGTCAGACTAACTGGTCTATAATTTCCTGCTTTCTCTCTCCCACCTTTCTTAAAAAGTGGTACAACATTAGCCACCCTCCAATCCGCAGGAACTGATGCTGAATCTATCGAACTCTGGAAGATAATCACCAACGCATCCACAATTTCTAGAGCCACCTCCTTCAGTGCCCTGGGATGTAGACCATCAGGCCCCAGGGACTTATCAGCCTTCAAGTTACCTTCAATTCGGCTACTTGTTAAGAAATCTCACTGACAAGCCGGACTGAAACAGTGATTTAAACTTTATTCCAAGTAGTAACCACAGTAAGACCCTCAAGTAAGCAAGTTAAGTCTCACAACCCAACTTAGCTATTACCTGATTAATGGTCAAAAAGCATACAACACTAGGTTATAGTCTAACAGGTTTATTTGAAACTGCAAACCTGTTGGGCTATAACTGAGGTGTTGTATGATTTTTGACTTTACCCACCCCAGCCCAACACCAACATTTCCACACCCTAATTAATAGTGCCTGTTTCCGGAAATATCCAGGGGTTTGATCCTTGTTTAACGTTCTTCTCTGGAGCTCTGCTGCTGAATTGTTCTGGTGTTGGATTCTTGCACAGTTTTGTTTTCATCCTTCAGGTCTATGATGTGATATTCTTGATGAATCTTCAGGTCCAAAGTCTATAGCTTGCCTTCTTATCAGAAGAAGCTTCTCTGTTCCTTGTTGCAATTGGCATGGACTGTCTGTTTGAATCACAGCCTTCCAGTGATTAATTCCTTAGATTCTTCTGCAGGGCAATCATTGTGGCATAAAGCAGCCCGTTGTAAAGCAGACATCAAAACAGTTTTGTTAATGTAGCCTCGACTCCTTCTTTTCACAGGCAAATGCCGGAGGAAACAACACTATTTATTTTCAATTTCTGTATAAGCTTGTCCTTGTCCCTTAACAGCTTATTCCAGACAGACTTATTGCTGCTTCGTTCATGCATAATAGTTTGTCTTTGTTGATCCTTTCAATCCGTGAAACGTTATTGAAGTTCTGAAGTTTGGAATACCATCAGTGCCTGGCAGGACTCCTGCAGCATTAATGGATGGAATGGAAATGCTGCTCAGGTTACGACAGTCTGGAAAGCCATTAGCTTTAGGTTTGGATTCAGTTCTGAGGAATCAGGAGGTTCAGTTCAGAAGGAGAACAGTTTCTCCAAGCAGGAGAATCAAGGCGAATTAATCAAGACTACCCCAAAGTGTTGTAGTTTGTGGAACGTCTGAGCCAGAAGAGTTCGGATTGAAAAAACAACTTCAAGTTATTAGAACTGAAAGGTTCTCAGCCTTCAGGATTGAGCGAGATTCATGCCAGTGGACTCGGGAATAAATTATAAAATGGCTCTTGCAGTTCAAGGGAAGTAAATTGGGAGGAATTGATAAGTCAAAATGTAGAGAATTCCTTTGGAATTGCATATCTGTAAAAGAAAAGTGTGAGTAACCAGGTTGAACCTGGCTTCGCTGTTCGTGTTAAGATCTTTCTAACTGGCTTAGATACAGTTCTGATTTTTAAAAAACTTTTGTGTAATTCACTTGTGTTCTGTTGTTAAAGAACATTTGCAGCCTCGTGTGAATATGTTTCAATGATGTAAACAGCACTCTAACCAATTGTAAAAATGAAACATATGCTCTACCAGATTGGGTTTCATTCTGGAATTGAACTTATACAGCATGGAAACAGACCCTTCGGTCCAATTTGTCCATGCTGACTAGACATCCCAATCTGACATTGTCCTATTTGTCAGCATTTGGCCAATATCCCTCTAAACCCTTCCTGTTCATACACTCATCCAGATGTCAGCTCTTTCCATACACTTGCCCAATATTAGCATTACGCAATCTTGTAAGATCAGAAGGTGAGATCAGAATTCATTAATTTTAAGAGGAATTTCTGTCTCTCTTAAAAACAACAAGTATGTGAAGGTAATGGATGTGGAACAGGAGGAGTGTCATGATTATATTTATTTCATGCATTGGGCTATCAAATAAGCTTTGAATGCCAATGTTGGACTGGAGTGGATAAAGTCAAAAACACCGTGTTTTCAAATAAACCTGTTGGACTATATGTGATATGTGATTTTTCACTTTTTCTGGGAGTAGAAGGGTTTAGTTGACATTGTCTGAGTCTAAATTCAAGAGAGTTTGGAAAAAAGAAGGTAGGAATCAAAGCAGAATCTCAGAAGCAATTCTGGAGAAGGGCCACTGGGCTTGAAATGCTAACTCTGTTTTTCTCTCTCCACAAATGCCAGCGGTCTTGCTGAGTTGCTCCAGCAATCTCTGTGTTTGTTTCTTTATGCTTGAAGTGATGATTTCCACCATTTAGCAGGAGAAGAAGGGAAGTCTGAAACTGAGATCTCACCGTTAGAATTAACAAAGTTTCTGGGGAAATGAAAACGAAATCTTGACTGAGAGAGAAAAAAAGAGAAATGAGAATACACCAGATAAAAGAGAGAAAGAAAGAGGAATGGAATTAAAGAAGGCGGGTTTTCAAAGAGAGAGAGAAACCAGACAACGTGACTTGGGAAGGGAGAATAAAAGAAGGAAGAGGTAGTAGCTCAGAGGATGAGGGATTTAATTTAACCAGAAACTTATGTTTAGTAGAATCCCTATAGTGTGGAAGCAGGCCATTCGGCCGTCAAGTCCATACTAACCCTCTGAGAGCATCCCACTTGGATCTGCTTCCTCACTATCCCTGTCACCCTGCATTTCCCGTGGCCAATCCACCTGACCCATACACCTCTGAACACTATGGGACAATTTAGCATGGACAATCCACCCAACCTGCACGTCCTTGGACTGCAGTCAGAAAATGGAACACTCACAGTAAACCCACACAGACACGGGGAGAATGCACAAAATCCTTCACAGACAGTCACTCAAGGTCCTTGGTGCTGTGAGGCAGCAACGCTAACCACTGAGCCACCAAACCACACTTAATATTACGAAGAATGGGAATTGAAAGACCTTTCACCTCATCTGAAAAGGTGGCTACGCAGATGAAGTGGCCAAAGGATGTTTGGAATTGAATACTTTGACAGGTACAACAATAAACGCGGGACAGATATTTCTTTGTGGTTCTTATTAAGAAAGTAAACAAGGTAAATAAAGTAGATAAACAATAGGAGCAGGAGTAGGTCATTCAGCCCCTCAAACCTGGTAAAAACAATGACTGCAGATGCTGGAAACCAGACTTTGGATTGCTCTGCCATTCATGTAGACCATGGCTGATCTGCCCCAAATCTCAGCTCCATTTACATGCCAGCTCAACTCCTCAATATTTCAATCATCTATCTAGCTCCTTTTCAAATACTTTCAGTGATCTAGCCTCCACATTTCTTTGGTGTAGAGAACTCCAGAACCCCTGGGATAAATTCCTTCGCATCAGAGTTTAAAACAAATGTCCACTTATTCTGTAACTACATCCTCTGGATTGCGAGTCTCCCATTCATAAACATCTTCTCAATATTTACATTGTCAAGCCCCTTCAGATTTTTGTGTTTCAGTAAGATCACCCCCCCCCCCCCCCCATTCTTCTAAGCTCTAATGAATAGGGGCCTAACCTGTTTAGCCATTCTTGCTAAATCAACCTCCTTCATCCCAGAAATCAGCCTAATGAATCTTTTTTGAACCATCTCCGATGCCAATACAGAAGAATCCCCTGTATCCGCAGAATCAGTTATCCGCGGCGGCCTGAAAACATGACATGGATCATTCCAGAACCAGGTGCCGGGGAGGTAAATTTCCATTTAAATGATAGGGTTCACTATTATCCGTGGTTTCAGACATCCGCGGTAGGTCTTAGAATGTATCACCTGCGGATACAGGAAGAATACTGGAGAGCAAAAGAGACCAAAGCTGCACACAGTGCTCTGCTGCAGCCTCACCCACAAACTGTACAGTTGTAACAAGACTTCCCTGTTTTTAAACTCCAACACTCTCCGAATAAAGGCCAAGAGCACTACAAAGAAATATCTGTCCCACTTTTATTGTTGTACCTGTCAAAGTATTCAATTCCAAACATCCTTTGGCCACTTCATCTGCGTAGCCACCTTTTCAGATGAGGTGAAAGGTCTTTCCATTACCATTCTTCGTAATATTAAGTGTAGTTCAGTGGCTCAGTGGTTAGCATTGCTGCCTCATAGCGCCAGGAACCTTGAGTGACTGTCTATGTAGAGTTTTGTGCATTCTCCCTGTGTCTGTGTGGGTTTACTCTGGGTACTCTGAATTAATTGTTGCATCTGCATGCTAATTTTGTCCACAAGAACACCGAAATCCCTCTCCTTTGCACTTTTATGGAGTCTCTCTTCATTTAAATAACCTTTTTTGCTTTTGGATTCTTGCCACAAAAGTGCATGACTTCAAGCTTTCCTGAGTTGACCTCGGTCAGAACATTTTTTGCTCGATCACTGGGGACCAAGAACTCATCAGAAAGTTGAAGATGTCATTCAAAGAGATGTGTTGGGAAAATGCAGAAGGCCAGTACTGAAGAGTTCAACATGGTATGCAAGGGAGAAAGGAACATGGAGATTTGGGAGGAGGGCCCTTGATTTGTCAGGCTTAGCATGTGACTCAGTGCCAAGCAGGACCTGCATTGCCTTTCATATTTCTGCTTATCATAAGCGCACAATGGAAATGCAAAATGGCTGCAGCCAAACCTGGAGTGGGTGGAGTAAGTGTTTATTTTTTGATCATGTGGGCTTGACTAGTGAGTGGTATGAAGCCCTTCAAGAGGCAATAACGTTATTCAGGTGCAATCACCCAAACATGTGTGAAACTGTACCAACACACAAGCATACATAAAACATAAAATCCCTACAGTATGGAAACAGGCCATTTGGCCCAACAAGTCCACCCAAACCCAGTAGCCTATCCTATTACTTCACATTTCCCCTGACTAATGCATCTAACCTACACGAAAGCTGATTGGAGGCAGATGTTCGCAGGTAAAGGGACGGCTGGAAAATGGAAAGCCTTCAGAAATCAGATAACAAGAATCCAGAGAAAGTATAGTTTTGTTAGGGTGAAAGGGAAGGCTGGTAGGTATAGGGAATGCTGGATGACTAAAGAAATTGAGGGTTTGGTTAAGAAAAAGAAGGAAGCATATCTAAGGTATAGACAGGATAGATCGAGTGAATCCTTGGAAGAGTATAAAGGAAGTAGGAGTATACTTAGGAGGGAAATCAGGAAGGCAAAAAGGGGACATGAGATAGCTTTGGCAAACAGAATTAAGGAGAATCCAAATGCATTAAGGACAAAAGGGTAACTAGGGAGAGAATAGGGCCCCTCAAAGATCAGCAAGGCGGCCTTTGTGTGGAGCTGCAGAAAATGGAGGAGATACTAAATGAGTATTTTGCATCAGTATTTACTGTGGAAAAGGATATGGAAGATATAGAATGTAGGGAAATAGATGGTGACATCTTGCAAAATGACCACATTACAGAGGAGGAAGTGCTGGATGTCTTGAACTGCATAAAAGTGGATAAATCCCCAGGACCTGATCAGGTGTACCCGAGAACTCTGTGGGAAGCTAGAGAAGTGATTGCTGGGCCTTTTGCTGAGAAATTTGTATAATTGATGGTCACAGGTGAGGTGCCAAAAGACTGAAGGTTGGCTAACGTGGTGCCACAGTTTAAGAAGGGTGGTAAGGACAAGCCAGGGAACTATAGACCGGTGAGCCTGACGTCGGTGGTGGGCAAGTTGTTGGAGGGAATCCTGAGAGCCAGGATGTACATTTTTTTGAAAGGCAAGGACTGATTCGGGATAGTCAACATGTTTTTGTGCATGGGAAATCATGTCTCACAAACTTGATTGAGTTTTGTGAGGAAGTAACAAAGAGGATTGATGAGGGCAGAGCTGCAGATGTAATCTATATGGACTTCAGTAAAGCAGTCGACAAGGTTCCCCATGGGAGACTGATTAACAAGGTTAGATCTCATGGAATACGGGGAGAACTAGCCATTTGGATACAGAACTGGCTCAAAGGTAGAAGACAGAGGATGGTGGTGGAGGGTTGTTTTTCAGACTGGAGGCCTGTGACCAGTGGAGTGCCACAAGGATCGGTGCTGGGTCCTCTACTTTTTGTCATTTACATAAATGATTTGGATGTGAGCATAAGAGGTACAGTTAATAAGTTTGCAGATGACACCAAAATTGGAGATGCAGTGGACAGCGAAGAGGGTTGCCTCAGATCACAACAGGATCTGGACCAGATGGGCCAATGGGCTGAGAAGTGGCAGGTGGAGTTTAATTCAGATAAATGTGAGGTGCTGCATTTTGGGAAAGCAAATCTTAGCAAGACTTATACACTTAATGGTAAGGTCCTAGGGAGTGTTGCTGAACAAAGAGACCTTGGAGTGCAGATTCATAGCTCCTTGAAAGTGGAGTCGCAGGTAGATAGGATAGTGAAGAAGGCATTTGGTATGCTTTCTTTTATTGGTCAGAGTATTGAGTACAGGAGTTGGGAGGTCATGTTGCGGCTGTACAGGACATTGGTTAGGCCACTGTTGGAATATTGCGTGTAATTCTGGTCTCCTTCCTATTGGAAAGATGCTGTGAAACTTGAAAGGATTCAGAAAAGATTTACAAGGATGTTGCCAGAGTTGGAGAATTTGAGCTATAGGGAGAGGCTGAACAGGCTGGAGCTGTTTTCCCTGGAGCGTCGGAGGTGAGGGGTGACCTTATAGAGGTTTACAAAATTATGAGGGGCATGGATAGGATAAATAAACAAAGTCTTTTCCCAGGTGTTGGCGAGTCCAGAACTGGAGGGCACAGGTTTAGGGTGAGAGGGGAAAGATATAAAAGAGACCTACGGGGCAATTTTTTCATGCAGAGGGTGGTACGTGTATGGAATGAGCTGCCAGAGGAAGTGGTGGGGGCTGGTACAATTGCAACATTTAAGAGGCATTTAGAAGGGTATATGAATAGGAAGGGTTTGGAGGGATATGGGCCGGGTGCTGGCAGGTGGGACTAGATTGGGTTGGGATATCTGGTCGGCGTGGACAGGTTGGACTGAAGGGTCTGTTTCCATGTTGTACATCTCTATGACATCCCTGAATATTATGGGCAATTTAGCATGGTCAATTCACCTAACCTGCACATCTTTTGGATTGTAGGAGGAAACAGGAGCACCAGGAGGAAACCCATGCAGACACGGGGAGAATATGCAAACTTCACACAGACAATCACCCAAGGTTGGAATTGAACCCAGGTCCCTGGCGCTGTGAAGCAGCAGTGCTAACCATTGAGCCATCATCATCTAAACATATATAAAATTGTATGAACATCTCTAAACATATATAAAATGTACATACACCCCAAACATGTAAAAATCTGTAACAACACATCTAAACATGTATAAAACTGTCCTGACATGTCTAAACATGTATGGAACTGCACGCACTCCTCAAACTTGTATAAAACTGTACCAACACATCTAACGATGTATAAAACTGTAACATGTCTACCGATGTATAGAACTGCACCCACTGCCCAAACATCTACACAACTGTACCAACACATCTAAAAATGTATGATACTGTACCCAAACCCTGAAACATATCGAACTGCACTCACACTCCTAGACATGTATAAAACTATACTAACACCTCAAACGTGCACAATGAGACATGTCTGAAACTGTACTCACATCCCTCAAAGCAGAAATGAAGTTATATTACATCCAAAACAGTACATAACTGTACCCATGTCCACAGGACAAAATAAAACCATATCCATTCTTCATTGAAAACAGTATAAAACTGCACACACGCCTCAAAACTGCATAGCAACCTCAAAAGAGCTAAGCTGAACCCCACTGGCTGCAGACAATCCCAGTTGATTTTAAGTGGCCCAATCAGATACCCACCCTCTCACCTTTGCACAATTGGCCTATGATAGGATGTTGTTGGGAATCAGAAAACAGGACAGCCCTGCCAATATTGTAGCACCCCTACAACGCTGGCAAACAAACTCACCCCCCCCCCCCTTCTGTCTAGTCCAAAACATTCTACCCATATAGAGACATAGTGTCATACAGCACAGAAACAGATCCCTCTGTCTAACCAGTCCATGCCAACCATAATCCCAAAATAAACTAGTCCCACCTGCCTGCACTTGGCCCGTATCCCTCCAAACATTTCTTATTCATGTACTTACCTAAATGTTTTTTATATCTTGCCACTATATCCACCACTTCCTCTGGAAGTTCATTCCACACGTAAACCTGTGTAAAACTGTTGTCCTTCACATCTTTTGTGGAAGACCCCACACACCCCTCACTCAAACTCTTCTCCCTCCTACCACCTGGCAGATGATGCTGGAGATTCAGTCTCTCACGGCTGGACTGTGCGACAGTTTCTTCCCTCAAGCCATCAGGCTCCTTAACACTGTATGATTGGACTCTTTCCCATCTGAAATTCTGTGCTTGACTTCGAATTGCTGCTAGAAAAATGTCAATTATTCATAATTCTTTTATTACACTGTAATGTGTGTGCCTTGCACTTCTTTTGCACACTATGTTGCCCTGTCTATGCTTGTCTAGTTTGTGCTGTCCATGTAGCACCCTTGGTCCTGGAGTGAACGCTGTCTCATTTTTACTGTATCAGTTGTATATTGACAAATAAAAGCCACTCTACTGTTTTTCTAAATCTTTCTCCTCTCACCTTAAAAATATGCCCGCCTGGTCTCGAAATTCAAGATCCTCAGGAAAAGACACCCCTCGTGATTTTATAAGGTCACCTCTCAACCTCCTGCACTCCAGTGACAAGAGTCCCTGCCTCTCTTCATAACTCAAACCTCCCCCCCCCCTCCTCCCGGTTCTGGCAACATCCTGGTAAGTCCTGCTCGATCACAGTGGAGAATGTGAAACCAATGACATCTAAACAGAAATGTTTAGATCCTGAGACGAACTGCAGCTCTGTAAATGAAGGGGCCTATGGGAATGTGCTTCCTACAACGTCCTATTGTTTTGGAGGAACGCAATTAAACAGAACATTTCAGTTTGACAGCCCTGATTTACAATGTTTACGTTGCTCTCATTTCGCAGAGAAAGCAGTGGCCCCTCAACACAAGTACATTTCTCCATGTAAGTAGGCCTTTGTGAAAAGCATCTAATTATGTCAAGCATTAAACTATATCTGGAGTCCTTGATGGCCTGCGGGAGAGAGATGGCTGTTATTCATAAACTTGACAGGTTTGGAACGTTTGCACTTGGACTCTGTTATTGTGGAGTATCCTTGACCTATACTCACTGCTGCATTCTGATCCTTGAAATCTGAAGGTACACAGAAATATGGGGCTGAGCCTAGGGTCTTTTGAAGGGATGCAGGGAAGGGGTAAAGTGGAAACTCCCACCCTGTCATCTCAGCACATTCAATCCAATTTATGGACCTCTGGTGGGAAGTGGCCAATCAGAGGTGCAGAATCCACTCATGCCAGTATTGTGTGAAATGTCACATTGGATAGGAAAATCCAAACCACTCCTACTTTCACTTCTCTCGGTGCTGCTCAACCAGTGTGGCAATTAATTACTTTTGCTTGGCAAATTCATTTCTCGGAGAAAGTGAGGACTGCAGATGCTGGAGATCAGAGTCCAGAGTGTGGTGCTGGAAAAGCACAGCCGGCCAGGCAGCATGTGAGGAGCAGGAGAATCGACGTTTCGGGCATAAGCCCTTCATCAGGAGTCAGAAATTCATTTGTAGCCAGATTGATAACCAAACTGGATCTTCGTAACTGAACAGTTTCATCGACTGGTCTAAGTGTCATTTCCAGGTTTCTCAAACGTAATAAACTCGTCAAAGTAAATCACACAGACATAGAGTTCTTTGAGTACTTTATTATAAGGTTGTTGGTGCAGTTTTCATTCCAAATGGTGTGACTTTACATTAATAAATTCTATCTGGTGTTCCCAAATCTGATAGTTCTCTGGATCTATCAGTCAGTGGCACTTGTCATAGAGTCATAGAGATGTACAGCATAGAAACAGACCCTTCAGTCCACTTGTCCATGCCGACCAGATATCCCAACCCAATCTAGTCCCACCTGCAAATCATATCCCTCCAAACCCATCCTATTCAAATAGCCATCCAGATGTCTTTTTAGTGTTCCAATTGTACCAGCCTCCACCACTTCCTCTGGCAGCTCATTCCATACACGTACCACCCTCTCCATGAAAATGTTACCCATTAGGTCTCTTTTATATCTTTCCCCTCTCACTCTAAACCTATGCCTTCTACTTCTGGACTCCCCCACTCCAGGGAAGAGACGTTGTCTATTTATCATATCCATGCCCCTAATGATTTTATAAACCTCTATAAGATCACCCTTCAGCCTCCGGCCCTCCAGGGAAAACAGCCCCAGCCTATTCAACCTCTCCCTGTAGCTCAGATCCTCCAACCTTGTCAATACCCTTTTAGCAAGCTGGTGCTGAATTGTGTATGCCCAATTCTTTTAAAACAAACCTCCAATCTCAGAATAGGAAATGACCCAGCTTTTATTAACACATTAACTTTACAATAATCAACACAGAGTCTTTGCAAACCATCTGACTGCAACAGGTGAGTTCCAGGTATAAAGACCCAGTTTAATAATGTCATTGTTCATCATTAATCTCACTTGAACTAATTTATCCATATAAAGCCTGTAAAGCTGTTGTTTATAGGGAACACATTCCCTATGCTAACATTATAAACAGTCAAAGCTGCGTACCCTGGATTATTCATACTTTCTGAGCTTATAGTAACCTTTGTTACATCTGTTTGATATTTTTCTGAAAGCAACAAAAACCTATCTAATGTTTTAAACTGATTGCGGGGGACTAACTTTTAGATTTTCAGTTTTTGACTCTTTTTCCGATTGTCCCCACTGTCCCAATTTCATTTCACTCCCTATTTTGTTCACTGCCATAACTATACCTTCCCCTGACTATCCTCTCCTGTCATAATATCGATAACATCTCTTCTGGAACACCAGGTCCAGTTCTGGTCGCCCAGTTACTGGAAGGATATTATTAAGTTGGAGAGGGGTCAGAAGAGATTTACCAGGATGTTTCCAGGTATGGAGGTTTGAGTTATAAAGAAAGGCTGGATAGGCTGGGATTTTTTTCACTGGAGCACAGGAAGTTGAGAACGACCTTATAGAGGTTTATAAAATCATGAGGGGTATAGATAGGCTTAATAATAGTTGTCTTTTCCCTAGGATAAAGGATTAAAAGATGAGGGTCCACATCTTTAAGGTGAGAGGAGAGAGATTTAAAGAAGACACAAGGGGCAAACTCTTTTACACAGAGGGTGGTTTGTGTGTGGAATGAATTTCCTGAGGAACTGGTGGGTGTGGGTACAATTGCAATGTTCAACAGACATTTGGATAAGTGTATGAAGAGGAAAGGCTGGGAGGGATATGGGCCAGGAGCAGGCAGGTGGGACTAGTTTGGTTTGGGATTATGTTCGACATGGACTGGTTGGATTGAAGGGTCTGTTTCCGTGCTGTATGACCCAGTGACACAATCGCTGACATTCTCTCTTGTCTGAAGTACTCACTACATATTTTACACCAGTGAGCTGCTTTTTAATTTGACAAGGTCCATTAACCTTGCTTTAATGTTTCCCCAAAGACAGGTGACAATGTATGTACCCTGTCTCCCACATCACAACATTGTCCTATTTATTTGCTTATTTTCCATTGTTTGTTGAGCATTCTTTAAATGCTTTTTGGTCAGCTCATGCGCTTCTTTCAGTTTCTGTTTGAAACTCAAAATACAAGGTAGGAATGTAGAATCCTAACATTTCTCACCTCCATCTTTTTTCTTGCGTCTTTGGCATTTCCTGCTTCACTTTCCCCTTTCCAGGTGGAGACGATGGGGTAGGATTGTAAACTCTTGGATGTGTTCATTTTGATCACATGACCCCAAGTCTCTAATAGACCCAACCAGTCAAAGGGCCATTTTCTTCCTCCTAATTTTTTTTTTAAAACTGATACACACAAAAATGGATATTAGGAAGGGGTAGGAGTGACTCACTCTCCCTGCCTCTGATCCACAAGGCTCTGGGTTCACCTCCCACCCCAGGACTTGCTGCACAACCATCAAACTCATCCACTGGCAAAGGTAAGCCAGAGTTTCTCAGCATCTGTTCCCTAAGTCTGATAAATCGGGGGGGGGGGGGGGGGGGGGTGGAATTAATGGCGGGAAGGTCACCTAAAATCACCCAATATATGCGAAGAACACAGTACTTTGTGGTCATCTCATTTTTAAAGCAAAAAAGGATCCAACCATGTAATCCCTAAATAAAATGAAAAGCAAGTGGTTTATTTTAAAATGTACTCCTGTGATTTTCCTCCTGCAGCAGTGTTCTGGAGATTAACCTTCAATTCTCAATGACTCCAGGACAATTCTGAAGTTTGCTGACCTTAGCACTCAGGTTTCAGGCTCCATCAAATGCCTCTTTTTCTCCTCCTTCTCCTTTTCCCTCTGAGACTTCACTTTCCTTCTTTATGTTGGCCTGTTCCACATCCTTGTCTTAATCAACAGAGTCACGAAAGCAGCGAATCCAAACGCTTTTTGAAACAAGCTTCTCGTCCTGGAGTGTCACTTTCCAAAGACATGTTCCCATTCTAGCTCCAAGTCTCTCTCTTCCTGCAGCACCTTTAAAAGTTCCACCATCTGGTTTATTTGGCTTCTTCCTACCACAATATATCACTTCATACTTCTCGACTTATCAGTTCATCTCTGATGCGTCTAACCATTTTATCATTGATTCGCACATTTCTGTCACTTTCGAAAAGATGCTCTCTAACCCCAAGCCCAGATCATCTTGTCAGAGTGAATTGTCAGTCTGTCTGTCTGTTGTTTGTTAGTTGGCAAAGTCATAGAGTCATAGAGCATGGAAATGCACCCTTCAATCCGACCACTCGGTAACAACCATAAACTAAACTAGTCCTACCTACCCTGCTCCTGACCCTATCTCTCCAAACCTTTCCTATTCATATTCTTATCCAAGTGTCTTTTAAACATTGTAACTGTGCCCGCATCCACCACTTCCTCTGGACGCTCATTCCACACACGAATCATCCTCTGTGTAAAAAAAAAATCCCTTGTGTCTTTTTTAAAGCTCTCTCCTCTCACCTTAAAAATGTGCCCCTGAGTCATGAAAACACCCATCCTCGGGGAAAAAGATCTGCCATTAAGCCAGTCGATACCCCTCATGATTTTATAAACCGCTTTGAGGTCACCTCTCCACCTCCTACACCCTTCAAGCTCCTTGGGCCAAACTCAAGCCGACTTGGTGAGACGGTACCATTGTCCAAAGGGAAGGGGACAGCTCACCAGACTCTGGCTTCCTTACAGGGGATTCAGCAAGACCTGGCTTCCATAACTCAGACAGGCTTTAACCAACCTTCACCAGACATTGGAAGAAAGAGTGCAGCTAATTTAAGCCATAAATCACCACCTTTATTTCATATCCTATTTATTTCTTCTCTTGAGCTTTATTTGTTTATGTGTTCCGAGAGTCTGTGCAGTGAGGGACTGTGATGGGGTCCCACAGAGCCAGGAACGGCACACGGTTAGAACAATAGATTGACAGAAAGCGGCCGGTAGGATTAGAGGAAAGGGTGATGGTGTAGTCAGTGCAGAAAGGTGGCAGAGGGCGACAGAATGCAGGAACCACCAGTGTCTGCAAGCAAGGCACCAAGAATCTTTACAGAAGCATGCATCTGTGATCCTCATTATAATTATGCGTTAGATGCAGAATCTGTTCCTGGCAGCAGATCTGAGGTTTCTGAATATTGTTGTGCGATGAACACACTACTGTAAATGGCAAAACCCTTAGGAACATTAACATACCAACAGATCTGGGATGCAGGCCCACAGCTCCCTAAAAGGGCAACACGGGTGACCAAGGTGATTAAGAAAGCTCGCCTTGTTGATGGGGTACTGTTGGGGATGGGCTTAGATTAGTTCACAGGTTGGCGCAACATCGAGGGCCGAAGGACCAGTTCTGCGCTGTATTGTTCTATGTTCTATGTTCTATAATTGCCGATAGTGTCCAGGAATGTACAGGCTGGGTGAATGAGCCATGCGAAATGCAGGCTTACAGGGATAAGGTGGTGGTGTGGGGAGGTGAGTCTGGGTGGGATGCACTGCAGAGGGTCAGTGTAAACTCGATGGGCAAAATGGCCTGTTTCCACACTATCGGGATTTTATCTTACATCCTGAGTGTCCATGCCGGAAGCCTCAGGAGCAAAATCTACTTCCTCAATGCTTGTTATTATTCCGAATACTTCAAAACAATCTCAAAGACAACATCTGAAGTACCACAGCAGCTACTGGAATTTTCACTGCTTGTTTGGATATTAACTAGTTTACGATAAAACTTTTCTCTTGAAGTAAAGTAAAGAAATTTCTTGGTGATCCTAATCATCTGTTATCCCAGAGTCATAGAATTGTTACAATGCAGAGGGAGGCCATTCATGCCTGTACTGGTTTTATCCTGTGGTGCCCATCTCCTACCTTTTCCCCCTATCCCTACAGACTATTTCTACCCAACAGAAAATCCTTCTTCAGTCCCTCAATTGAACCTGCCTCTATTACATTTCCAGGCAGAGCATTCCATATGCTAACTACTCGCTGAGATTAGATTCCCTACCGTGCAGAAACAGGCCCCTTCGGCCCAACAAGTCCACACCGACCCTCCGAAGAGTAACCCACCCAGACCCATTTCCCTCTGACTAAAGGAACCCATTGCTATGGGCAATTCAGCATGGCCAATCTGCCTGACCTGCACATCTTTGGACTGTGGGAGGAAACTCACGCAGAACGGGGAGAATGTGCAAACTCCACACAGACAGTCACCCAAGGTGAGAATTGAACCCAGATCCCTGGTGCTGTGAGGCTGCAGTGCTAACCACTGAGCCACTGTGCCACCCTGAGACTGTTTTCACATCGTCCTTGCTTCCTTAGCACATCACTTTAAATCTATGTCGTCTCGTTCGTGTATCTTTAAGAAGCAGAAATGGCTACTCCCTCTCCACTCTAGCCAGCCTATTTGTAACTGTGAGAACTTCAACCAAATCTCCTCTCAGCCTTCTTCTTTCCAAGGTGAACAGTCCCAAGTTCCCTAATCTGTTCTCATTGCTGAAGGTTCCCATTCCTAGACCCATTATGGTAAACCATGTCTGCCCTCTCTCTAATGCGTTTGCATCTTCTGTATAATATGGCATCCATCATAGAATCCCGACAGCATGGAAACAGGCCCTTCGGCCCAACAGGTCCACATCAACCATCTGAAGAGTTATCCACCCAGACACCTTCCCCTACCTCATGTTTACCCCTGACTAATGCAAATAACCTACACAAACCTGAGCACTATGGGCAATTTAGATGGCCAGTTCACCTGACCTGCACATCTTTGGATTGTGGGAGGAAACCGGAGTACCCGGAGGAAAGCCACGCAGATACGGGAAGAATGTGCAAACTCTACACAGACAGTTGCCCGAGGCAAGAGTCGTTCCCGGATCCCTGGTAATGAGAGACAGCAGTGCTATCCCCTGAGCTACTGTTATACTCCTGGTGAGGTCTAACAAGTGTCCTGTACAAATTCAGCATCATCTCCCTGCTCTTGTACTCTACACCTTTATTAATAGAGCCAAGAACGCTGTATACCTTACTAACTGCTCTCTCCACTTGTCCTGCCACCTTCAATGATCTGTGCATAAGGATACCTAGGTCCCTCTGCTCTGCATCCCCTTTTGAATTGTACCCCTACATTTTCTTTCAATGTTTTCCTTATCAAAGTGCAAGGGCTCATAATTCTCTGCATTGAATTTCATTTGCCATCCATCCACTCACTCCACCAACTCAGCAATGTCCTTGTAGATGTCCCACACTGTCACCCTCACCGTTTACAATGATCGTAAGACTGGTGTCATCTGCAAACTGTGCAATTCTCCCCTGCACAGCAAGATCTAGATCATTAATGTAATATATATATATATCAGGAAAAGCAGGGGTCTCAGTACTGACGCCTTGGGAACCTCCAACACAAACCCATCTCCAGCCTGAAAAATATTCATTGACCATTCCTATCACTCAGCCAGTTTTGAATCCACTATGACACTGTCCCCCAGATACCATGACCCACTACTTTCCTCGCAAGTCTGTTATGCATTATTTGTCTTTTGGGAATCCATATATGCCACGTCATTAGCGTTAACGTCATCAAATTTACCCATTACCTCTTCAAGAAAAGCTCCAGCAGGTTGGTCAAACACACTTTCTGACTTAGGAATCCGTGGCGACTCTTTCTGATCAACCTTATTGAAGAAATGACCCGAGGGGAGAATCAAATCCGGGTTAGCACTGTGAGGCCGCAGTGCTAACCACTGAGCCACTGTGCTGCCCTTGTAGAGAATGATTGCTAGAAATCACTTGATTAAAAACTGTAAGTCTAATTAACTGAGAGTCAAGCCACAGGCAGCAATGCAAACCAACTTAAGTTCATTGTGAAAATAACTTTTTTTGTCAAATAATTTTTCCGAATCTAACAAAGTTGTGTGAATCAGGTTATTGTATTTATGTTACATATGTGCACAGTTACATTTTTTAATTAAAGTAGTTTTCTGAAAGAAGATAAATAATCGATAAATTTGCTGGACGTTAACAAAGTTAAAAATAATTTTACAGTGACTTATTTGAATTACTTCACAACACTGGATTTTCAGCTTTAACAGCTGTCCCATTTATTCCAAGTACCCAAAGGATGAATGTCTTAGTTTATTACCGTACTTCAAAAAACAACATTTTTGTGATCCTATTTTTAAAATCTTACTTTTGACTTTCATCTCTTAACTTGTGGACATAGGATGAGTAAACACAGAATATAGGAATAGGACCAGGCCATCAGCCTCTTTAGTCTGCTCCACCATTCAATGTGGTCATGACTGGTCATCCTACCCTGTGCCCTGTTCCTGCTCTCTCCCATACCCTTTGATCCCTTTAACTCTAAAGGCTACATCATGCCTTCATCGCTCAGTCCTTTGAGTATCGAATTTGGGAAGTCATATTAGATTGTTCACGACATTGGTGAGGCCTCTTCTGGAATATTCTGTCCAGTTCTGGTTACCCAGTTGTAGGAAGAATATTCTTAAGCTGGAGAGGGTTCGGAAGAGATTTACCAGGATGTTGCCGGGTATGGAAGGTTTGTGTTATAAAGAAAGGCTGGATAGGCTGGGTTTTTTTTTTTCACTGGAACGTAAGAGGTTGAGAGGTGACCTTATGGAGATTTATAAAACCATGAGAGACAAAGATTAGGTGTTTTTGATTATAATCTCCAAAGGTTTCCCCATCACTGACATTGTCTGGTTTTGATCAGGGGTGTGACATTTACAATTCCTCCAGTCCTTGGACATCATTCCCACATCCAAAGGGGATTGTGAAGTCTGTGGTCAGAGTCTTTACAGTTTCCATTGCAACTTCCTGGGAATATAGCACTGCTGGTCTTTACAGTTTCCATTGCAACTTCCCTGGGAATCTAACATTGCTGGTCTTTACAGAAGCTCACCCGTGTCTATTTTTGTCCTCTCTAATTTCTCTGCATTTTTATCCTTTACTGTGAAACTGCCTCTTCTTTAGTGAAGGCAGATGTAAAGGATTTATTTAATATCACAACCACATCAACTGTTCCTTTTTTGGTCCCAAACAAAACTGCACTCTTCCTTTGACGATCCTTTTGGTATTTATATGATCAAAAAGACTCAACTCTTTTTTTAAACTCCCGCCAATCTATTCTCAGATATTCCCCCATTGCCACAGACCTTATTTCCTTTTAACTTCTTGTCTGTGTTTCTGCGCTTGTTCTCGTCAACCTTATGATCCTGCTGTTAATCATCAACTTCTTTTTAATCAGTTTTATTTCAACCTCGATGAGTGGAATCCTACAGGGGCCTGACTGATGTAGGATACGGGAGAAATGTGGCAAAATCCCATGGGACATGCAGTAAGCTCCATCCCAAAATCAGGAGGAACGCGTTGCATCTTTGGGCTCAATGCTGGGCGTCCGGGTGAGATGCCCACTCAGGAGTGGTGAGTTGCCTTTTCGGGGGTCAATGATCGTTAATGACCTTATCAACTACACCTTGCCTCATTCTGTATGACAGTGGGTGGTACAGCTGGGTCAGATAGGAGGTGTCCTGAGCGAGCGGGCAGCGCAGAGGGTTAGTGGTGGTAGGGTTGGCATGGGTGACAGTGAGTGGGGAAGATACCTGCAGCCAATGGTGAGGCATGGTAGAGCCTGAGCCTTGGTGGAAGTGAGTCAGTAGCGAAGTTAGAGTGAGTGTGTAGACGTCAGAGAGAAGACGGTGGCGCTTACACTCGGGGGAGTGGGGAATGCAGGGTATTCCTCCAGAGGGCTAAGAGAATATTAAACTACGCTGTTGGGAACAGTCTGGTCTCATGACCGCCCTGACGGTCCTGAGGGAAAACTCTACACCACCCCATCCATCTGGATGTGCTGGTCCCCACCCTGCGCTCCCCTTACACACATACACACACACACACGTTGCTGTTGATAGTATACACCAGTAATCTAATGGCTTCCTTATTACATTAGATTACCTATTGTACAGAAACAAGCTCTTTGGCCCAACACATCGACACCTACCGTCCGAAGAGTAACCCACCCAGACCCATTCCCCTACCTTATATTTACCCCTTCTGGGCAATTTAGCATGGCCAATTCACCTGACAGGACTTTTAAAGCGACACGGTGGCTCAGTGGTTAGCACTGCTGCCTCACAGCGTCAGGGACCCCAGGTTCGATTCCACCCTCAGGCAACTGTCTGTGTGGAGTTTGCACATTCTCCCCGTGTCTGTGTGGGTTTCCTCCCACAGGTCAGGCTGATTGGCCAAGGGAGTTACAGGATAGGTAGGGAAATGGGTCTGGGGGTGAGGAGGGATGCTCTTTGGAGGGTCGGTGTGGACCTGATGGGCCAAGTGGCCTAATTCCACCCAATAGGGATTCACCAATGCCAAGTGTGCTCGTCTCATTCTGAAACAGCTTAGTAGTGGTGAGTGTTGCATGGGGCTTTAATTGGGTAGGAAGGGCACAATAAGGGCAGGGTGGGTGGTTAATGTAGAGAGTTTGCTGAGATATAGTGAGAAAATCCACCAGGCCTTATAGCGAGAAACCCTCTGTGAAACTTGATGAACTAATGCGCTTAAATAAAAAAACGTGAGATTCATCGCTATGTGTTTATTAATTGAAGGAACGCTTTTTTTATAGCCTCTCCTTGCCCTTATGAGAATAGATTTAGCCTTTTTCTGAACCACCTCGCCTTGGAAGAACTCCTAGTGCTTACATCCATTCCAATTGCAAATGTTTGATTCCAAACATCTTGGGGTCAGATTCCTTTTAAAATTACTGACATTAGTTCTTCTCTAACTGAATATTTTCATATTTGCCTTGCTTTATTCTTTCCTATCAATTCACCAAAATAAACCATATTATGATCGCTGTTTTCCAAACAGTTCCATAAAAACACACTCCATTTGTCCTACTTCCTTCTCCAGAGCCAGACCTTACAACTGCTTTCTTCTTCATTGGGCAGAAAGGGAGTACACTTTTCAGGAATTCTTCCCCTTGCTTGCTCTCTGCCCAAGTCTGTATACAATAATTGAAGACCCCAATGTTACAACTCCATAATTTTGCATCATTCTGTATTTGGCCTGCATATATGTTCTTCCAATCCCTTTCCACTATGTCGCTGTCTATACACCAGTAATGTAATGGCTTCCTTATTAGCTTACCTACAGTATGGAAACAAGCTCTTTGGCCCAACAAGTCCACACCGACCCTCCAAAGAGTAACCCACCCAGACCCATTCCCCTACCCTATATTTACCCCTGACTAATGCACCTAACACTACAGGCAATTTAGCATGGCCAATTCACCTGACCAGCACATTTTTGGATTGCAAGAGGAAACCAGAGAACCCAGAGGAAACCCATGCAGACACGGGGAGAATGTGCCCCGAGGCAGGAATTGAACCCAGGTCCTTGGTGCTGTGAGGCAGCAGTGCTAACCAGTGCGCCACCATACCACCTCATTGTTCCCTCATCTTTATTCCATTTGTCTCAATCAGGAACTCTAGGCAAGTAACATCTTCTTTGTAATGTTTCATTCTATCTTCAAATTTGTATAAATCGCAAGTGATTAGCACCAATTCCAGCACCTTCAACTTTCACTCCCTTAACCAGTCAATCCCGAAGCTAGGATTTTGGTCTCAACTCTGCTGCTGATTTGTAATAATCTATCTTTTCTTATTCATTCATTGGGTGTCACTGGCTGGGCCCTGCATTTATTGCCCATCCCTAGTTGCCCTTGAGAAGGTGGCGATGAGCTACCTTCTTGAACTGCTGCAGTCCACCTGTTGTAGGTAGACCCACAATGTTATTAGGGAGGGAATTCCAGGATTTTGACCCAGCGACAGTAATGGAAAGGCAATATGTTTCTAAGTCAGGGTGGTGAGTGGCTTGGAGGGGAACTTGTTGGGGGTGAAAACTGTATCTGCTGCCCTTCTCCTTCTGGATGGAAGCGGTTGTGGGTTTGGAAGATGCTGCCTAAGGAGTCTTAAAGAATTCCTGCCGTGCATCTTGTAAATAGGACACATTGCAGCTACTGAGTGTGGGTGTGGTGCCAATCAAGCTCTCGGCTTTGTGCTGGATGGTGCCAAGTTTCTTGAGTGTTGTTGGAGCTGCACCCATCCAGGCAAGTGGGGAGTATTCCATCACACTCCTGACTTGTGCCTCGTGGATGATGAACAGGCCTTGGGGAGTCAGGAGGTGAGTTACTCATCACAGTATTCCTAGCCTTTGACCCCCTCTTGTAGCTACTGAGTTTGTGCAGTGAGTCCAGTTTAGTTTCTAGTAACCCACAAAATGTTGATAGTGGTATCTTCATCATGAATGCCAAAGAGTGATTATTACATTTGCTCTTGTTGGAGATGGTCATTGTCTGGCACTTATGTGGCACGAATGTTATTTGTCACTTATTGACCCAAGCAGACCAGAGATTGCTAACTTTGAATCCTGTCTTTAGCTTTATACCAATCTCCTGAAAGTCTATATGTAGGACCTCAGTCCTTTTCTGACCTGTGTCATATTCCCAGCACAGACAATGATTTCTAGCTACGTCCCTTCCTCTCAGTAAATGTTTGATATCTCCTCGATGACGTTATTTACTCTGGCATCATGGAGATAACACACAGAAACTTGTCACTTGTCAGCCCAAGTCTGGATATTGTCCAGATCTTGTTGTAATTGAACATGGACTGCTTCAGTGTCTGAGGATTCGTAAATTGTGCTGAACATTGTGCAATCATCGGCAAACATCCAATTTTACCGAACAGGGTGTCTCTAGGACTTAACGACTCACCAACCAGTGTAGGAGTTAGTCATTCACCCCGGTACCATGGCGTGTATCAGGGAAAGGTCAACCCAGCACGAGCCCAACAGGAAGTGAGCCTTTACTCAAAGACAACAAAGGTAAGCATCAAAACCTTTACAGTTTTTAACAATTCCACTCGATTCTGTGGAACTTGTCCACTCCCTGGACACTCGTTGCGTTTGTCTGTTCACCAAATTGTTTGGTTCACTCCTTTCCCTCTCTCTCTGATCGGGGCGGGCGGTGAGCTTCGCTGGTTTCTGACGTGTCTCTAGTTTGGAGGGAGAGTAGGGTCAGGTCAAGCTCTGCCATGGCCCAGGGCCAGGGTCAGGGGCAGGGCCAGGGCCAGGACCAGATTCATGGTCAGGGTCAGGGCCAGGATCAGGGTCAGGTTTCAGGGTCAGGATCAGGATCAGGATCAGGGTCAGGATCAGGGTCAGGGCCAGGGTTAGGGTCAGGACCAGGGTCGGGGTCAGGGTCAAGGCCAGGGTCAGGATCAGGGTCAAGGCCAGGGTCAGGATCAGAGTCAGGATCAAGTCCAGGGCCAGGGTCAGGGTCAGGGCCAGGGTCAGAGCCAGGGTCAAGATCAGGTCCAGGATCAAGGTCACGGCCAGGGTTAGGGTCAGGGCCAGGGTCAAGGTCAGGGCCAGGATCAGGGTCACGGCCAGGGTTAGAGTCAGGGCCAGGGTCAGGGTCAGTGCCAGGATCAGGGTCAGGGTCAGGGCCAGGATCATAGTCAGGGTCAGGGCCAGGATCAGGATCAGGATCAGGGACAGGGTCAGGGTCCGGGCCAGGATAAGGGTCAGGGCCAGGATCAGGATCAAGGCCAGGGTCAGGGTCAAGGCCAGGGTTAGGGTCAGAGCCAGGATCAGGGTCAGGGCCAGGGTCAGGGTCAAGGTAAGGGCCAGGATCATGGTCAGGATCAGGGTCAGGGCCAGGGTCAGGGTCAGGGCCAGGGCCAGGGTCTTATACCTTCCTGGCTGCTTTTTCTCAAATTTTCCAAGAGCTTGACCAATCAAGGGCATTGCGTTAATTGATGTTATCACCTTGAAATGTTGTTAATGGGTCTCAATGGTTTGCCTGAAAATGTGTTGCTGGAAAAGCGCAGCAGGTCAGGCAGCATCCAAGGAACAGGAGAATCGACGTTTCGGGCATAAGCCCTTCTTTCCTGAAGAAGGGCTTATGCCCGAAACGTCGATTCTCCTGTTCCTTGGATGCTGCCTGACCTGCTGCGCTTTTCCAGCAACACATTTTCAGCTCTGATCTCCAGCATCTGCAGACCTCACTTTCTCCCCAATGGTTTGCCTGCTATGAATCCTCTGATGCGTTTGCCCGGGGCCTGAAAGTCTGGCTTTTGTTCAAGAATATGCACCTGTGTTTTTGTTTTACTGGGACACATCTGACCCCAGGTATTTAGTGGTGATGTGTTTGTCAGGAAGTGTTGAATTGACCTTTTACACTTGGTAATGTGTTGTGGTGCCTCTCTGGTTCTCAGTTGTCTGGGCTTGCCTCTTGCAAGGACCCGTCTCCAGGCAAAATTGTCTCTGCATGTCTGCTCATCTCAGTCAACACATTGCCAGCATACCTTGCTTTTTGGCCATTTTCTCTGCCCCGTTTATCCCAGTTGCTGTGCATGTATTTCCAATTTTCCTTTTCTTTTTAATGACTTTTACTTTACTTGAGCAGTCGCAGTCTGCTACAGTCCCCACTTCTGATCTTACGATAGAGGGAAGGTCGTTGATGAAGCAATTGAAGATGTCTCAGGGCCTAAGACACTCACCCTGAGGAACTCCTGCAGAGCTGTCCTGGAGCTGAGATGGCTGACCTCCAACAACCATGACCACCTTCCCCTGTGTCAGGTATGACCCCAACCAGTGGAGAGCTTTCCCCCCGATTCCCATTAATGCCAGTTTTACCTTGTTGCCACACTTGGTCGAATGGTGTTTGATGTCAATGCTATGTAAGAGCTGCTTGATAGCACCGATGTTGACCCCTCCCCTCACTCTACTGATGACCGAGAGTAGACTGATGGGGGGGGGGGGGGGGGGGGGGCAATAATTGGTCAGGTTGGATTTGTCCTGCTTTTTGTGGACAGGATATACCTGAGCGATTTTCCACGTTGTCAGGTGGTTTCCGGTGTTGTGCTCCTTCACTATTATCGGCTTTGATTATAATCTCTGAAAGGGCTCTTGAACCCCCAACCCTTCTGAGTCAGAAGTGACAGAGTTAACCTCTTACCCACGACAGGCACAGGGGGGAAGGCCTTTCGAAAACAATGGGTAAAGGTGGTTCACTGGTTTGCACGGCAAACAGACATCAAGCAGAGGGACACGAAAAGGAACAGACCTCAAGTCATTTTAACTTACAAAGACTCTTATTGCTGTAGAATGACTGACATATGGTGAAAGCCTCCGGTAAAAGCAGTTCATGCTGGGTTCATTAACACCTTTCTAGTGAGGCGAACAAACATCTGGGACTGTGGGTTTGTAATGACGCGATTGCGTAGAATTGGCCAAGTGCTACCATATGTTCTGCGGAGCATAAGCTGCTGCGCTAAAGGCAGCATTCCAACGATGGGAGACTCAATATTCTTTATTCCAGTCTGATGTGGAGGATCAGCTGAAAACTGTCCTCGCTCTGCCCAGCAGATGAACTGCTTTTGGGGGGATTCCAAACCGTAGCAGTCTGCACAGAGTGAAGGTGACCCACCCTGAGCCATGAAAAATATTAGACTGATTGCAGAGGCCTGCTATGTCCAGGGAACTGAGCCACCAGCCTGAATCCCTGTATTCAAGGAGAGGGGCACAGACTAATTGTTGGGGGATAGTATGCAAAAGATGAGTTTTGCTTTAGATACGGTCCTGGCACCTTTCTTCATTGATGGATTGAATTCACAGCATTGAAACAGGCCCTTGGACCTAACTACCTCGGCCTGCTCCCAGCCCCATCTTCCTCAGGTGTGAATCAAGCCCCTGTTTTTCTGAAATAGTGGTGGCCATACCTGTGAGCCAGTTTGGATAGATAGTGTTGGCAGAACTCAGATTTATTTCAGGAATAAGCACAAAAACCTGAGACAACACACATACGCGCACTCACAAACACACACACACTCACACACACTCACATGCTCTCAGTCACATGCTTACTCTCTCTCTCTCACGCACTCTCACTCTTACACACGCTCTCTTTCACTCACTCTCACTCAGACACACTCTCACATGTTCTCTCACTCTCACACACTGTCATTCTCACACACTCTCACTCTCACACACGCTCTGTCACGTGCTCAGACATGGGTGGTGTAGTTTCTGTTCTTGATGTTTCCGTTGTCAAGGTAATACATGAAGGATAGCACCAGAGTCACCCCTACTGCAAATTTTCATGCAACAGATCTTTTCCAGGGGGTCTCCCAGTTGACGAGAAGAGCCGTGGGAAAAAGGAACTCCAAATGAATCATTAATGGCTCCGCTCAAGGGCAGTGTTATTTTGGGAAGCAACTTTCCCTGAGAACCGACAGTGTAAGTGCTGAGCCTCTGAATGGGGAGGAGCAGCGAGCCTGGCCCCATCAGGCAGCTCAGTCACTCTGAAATGCCGCTCTGCTCTGTGACCTTTGACAGGAACATTCCTAAACCTCACCCTCAACCAACTCCTAAATCTGCATAACCTCACAGTAAAATTCCTCTTGTCTTCTGTGTTTAAAATGAGTCAGTAAATCTGTGTGTGGGTTTGTACAAGTGCAAGTAGCATATTCCTCTTCATGCAGAAAGGGAGAGAAGGGAGCCATGAATCTGACAAAGAATAGTAACTTTGCCATCCTCTTGTCAAAGCCCACCAGGACCTCCCTTTCTCTGCAACTCCCTTCAGTCTCACAACCATCTGAGATCTCTCCTCCTGCTCTGGCTTTCTGTTCATCTTCACTTTCAGTCCCTCCATCCCTGGGCCTTCTGCAGAGACAGGGGAAGCTCCTATAAAGGATGTTGTCCCTTGTGTACAGAGGGAGTGACCTGCGGCTCAATGGAAATCTGATCAGTGGGAATTACTTTAGCCTTTGGTTACGAGAGGAGGGAGACAGGAAGAGGGGTTTTCAATGACCTCAGTATCAACTGCTAACTGGATCCTCAAACTATTTGTAATGTTCCTGCTGTTGTGCAATCTGAATTCCATTGAGATAAATGATAGCAGAGTTTTATTGTGTCTCATGATACGAGGACTGAGATGGGAGGTAGTCTGTATTTCAGCTTACACTTTCTGCACTGCGTTCTTAACAATTTCTTACAGACACACAAATACTGCAGCTATAAGATGCGAGGAATACTGCAGTGAATAACTCACCTCCTGACTCCCCAGAGCCTGTCCACCATCGACAAGGCACAAGTCAGGAGTGTGGTGGAACATTCCCCACTTACCCTGGATGGGTGCAGCTCCAACAACGCTCAAGAAATCTGACAACATCCAGGACAAAGCAGCCCATTTGATTGGCATCACATCCACAAGCATCCATGCTCTCCACCAGCGATGCTTGGTCGCAGCAATGTGTACAATCTGCAAGATGCACAGCAGAAATTTCCCAAATATCCTTAGACAGCACCTTCCAAACACACCACCACTTCCATCTAGAAGGACAAGGGCAGCAGATACATGCATGAGAACATCTACCCCTGCAAGTTCCTCTCCAAGCCACTCGCAATCCTGACTTGGAAATATATTGTCTTTCCTTCACTGTGGCTCGGTCAGAATTCTGGCATTCCCTCCCTGAGGGCATTGTGGGTAAACCTACAGCACCTGGACTGCAGCGGTTCAAGAATGCAGCTCACCAGCCACCTTCTCAAGGGGCAACTAGGGACGGGCAATAAATATTGGCCCCACCAGTGATCACATCCCTTGAAAAAACTCATGAAAAAAACCTTTTGGCATCAAGAATCAGAATTTGACGTGACAGGGCATCTGTTTGAGGAATAAAATACACCCAACCTCCATTTGAAAAGGTGTTTCAATGTAAAAATAAGGGACATGCTGTCTGTATCCAAGATGGGGCAGCCTGGTGGCTCAGCAGTTAGAACTGCTGCCTCACAGTGCCAGGGCCCGGGTTCAATTCCTGCCCCAGGTGACTGTGTGAATGTTACACATTCTCCCCGTGTCTGCGTGGGTTTCCTCTGGGTGCTCCGGTTTCCTCCTACAGTCCAAAGATGTGCCGGTTAGGTGGATTGGCCATGGTATATTACCCATTGTGTCAGGGATGTGTAGATTAGGTGGATTAGCCATGGGAAATGCAGGGTTATGGGAATAGAGTGGGGGTCTGGGTTGGATGCTGTTCAGTAGGTCAGTGTGGACTCGATGGGCCAAATGGCCTGCTTCCACAATGTAGAGATTCTATGTAAGAAGCCTTTAAACGAGGGACTTAATTACTTAAGTGTAGCTTTAACTTTCTGGGGGGGGGGGTTTAATATGTATTTGCACCAACTTCTTGGTTCTCATGAGGACCACGTTTGCTGGGAGACTCCTGTTCCAGTGAAGCTCATAGTGAGGTGGGTAGCTTGTATTGATTCACAATTTCCAGGCTATGTTGGTCTGTTCAGAAAGGTGCAAACAATGAAGAGCACACCGTTGGACGCACTGAGAGTTTCTCAGCGCAATTCTGGATTCCTGTTCCATCGAATGACTGGTGTGGCACAAATATATCTCTCAGTGGGATGTGACATGGATCAATCTGGCCAATAACACGTTAAATGATCGATTTTCAAAGGGTTGCTCTTTAAGATTGGAGTAAATCAGCCAATTACATGTCCATGGTTTAAGCTCCCGTTTTCAAATAACTTGCTTTGGTTGGGGATTTGGTGTGAGTTAGCGTTAATGCTGTGCCTTGAAGTGTCAACTCAACACAAGCGAAACTCTGGCAGTGCGTCTCCATAAGATATAGGAGCAGTATTAGGCCATTCGGCCCATCAAGTCTGCTCTGCTGTTTGATCGTGGCTGATGTGTTTCTCAACCCAATTCTACTGCTTCCTCCCTGGAACCCTTGACCCCATTACCAATCAATAACCTATCTATCTCTGGCTTAGATACATGCAATGACTTGGTCTCCACAGCCCTTTGTTGAAGAAATTCCTCCTCATCTCAGTTCTAAAGGGCTGTCCCTTCACTCTGAGGCTGTGCTCTCTGCTCCTAATCTCTCCTATTCATCTTTTTCATGTCCACTCTTTCCAGATCTCTCAATAGGTTTCAGTCAGATCTCCATTGAGTTCTGACCCAGAGTACTCAGCCGCTCCTCTTCCAAGTCTGATTGCAGGGCACTAAGTATCTTGTTTGATGCTGCACCTAAGTGTGCTGTCCCAACTCTTTTAGACCAGGCCGCGGAGCCAACGGAGTTAAAGATGTCTTGCGTAAGACGTGAGTGAAATTTGTGGGACAGAGCGGTTTTCGCCAGGGTCCCAGTGATTTCCAGCCTACAAGTATTGACCAGCTTTGTAATCCTGCATCTGTGGTTTGTCAGGTCAGTTCCCTGTTCTGACAATCACCATCATCTGGCAGATGGCCCGGGGGAGCCACAGGGATCAATCTATGGCCCAGCGGGTCAACACATTGGAATCACGCAGCAGCACAACCACATCTCTGGCTCTCCCCTCGTGCACAGGCAGTGCAGCTTGGTGTATCTTGGCTTGGCTATCAATTCAGGTAGCTGCCGCTTGGCAAGAGGCATATTTGTCTCTTTGTTTCTGAGAAAAACATGTAATTCTGCCAGAAGAACGGCTTGTTTAATCCCTTCCGTCTTTTCTGGGCCTGCACACTGGAAGTGCTCAGCGCCTGGCAATTTTTATATGGTACTGTAAACTGATTAGTTTTGTGATTGAGTCTGTTTGACAGATTAGCTGGTTATAAATAGCGACTAGAGTGGCTGACATGAGATTTTCCGCGGTGACGTACAAACTAATGGAAATCTTGGTGGCACCATGTGAAATAGAGTTCAGATAAGGGTTGGGGAGGGGGAACATCTTTCGCACATTTTATCTCCTCGACTTAAGGAGTGTAGGAGTTGCCAGGGGAAAGAATAAATATTTTCGCTTTGACCAAACTGTGCTTGTATGGCGCCACTTGCAACCCCAAAATGACTGGACGCCCTTCATCGCCAGCAAGGTGGTCTTTGAGTGCAGGCAACATGGCGGCCAATTTGCGCACAGAAAGCTCCCACACACAGCAACATGATCATGATCAGAGTGCTTGGTTGGAGCAAGGCTCCCGAAAACCTCTGCTGTTTGCCTTTGTGACGGTGTGGTGGGATCTGTTGCACTCCTGTGACAGAGAGCAGATACCACCCCCGCTTTAATCCTTGTAGTTATGTATCATTTGTCTGCTGATATTTATACGCTAAGCGGCATAATTGTGACCTGACACGTCTCGACGCAAGTTATGTCAACATATCGTGTGTCTGGCAAACAATGGAGAAATTATTTGCCAAATCATTTCCCATCCCCCTCTCTCCCCCACCACCCCCCCCCACCCCCACCCCCACCCCCGTTGTTACAATGCCGATTTCCCTTCACTGCAAAAAAACAGCTGTGGTATCTGAAGTATGTTCGAAAAGCAGACACTCAAGAGACCAGTCATCCTGTCATGGCTTAGGAATGTTATTCTGTGGCTCCGAGTACAGTAGAGGCCATCGTGTGGAGCAGGATTTAAAGAATTTCACCCTTTCTCTCAAATCCCGAGGAAGCCTCACCCCTCCTGACTGCTGTAACCTCCCCCAGCCCTGCAATTCTCTGGGATCTCTGTGGCGTCTGACTCTGACCTGCTGCACATCGCTAATTGTAATTGCTCCCAAGGTGGTTGTGCTTTCCACTCTGAAATTGTCTCCCCAAAACCTGTCTGCCTCTCTATCTTTGAATCATTGCTCTTAAACCAAGGATTTTGTCCTCACATCCCATTCTGTGAATCAGAGTGGAATTTTGCCTGACAGAATGGCGAGTTTTGTTTTGATTTTTAATTCGATTTATTATTGTCACGTACCTAGGTACAGTGAAAAGTTTTGCTTTGTGTGCAGTACAGGCAGATCATGCCATACAAAGTGCATTAAGGGTAATTGAACAAAGTGAGGAATACAATGTTACAGATGAGATAATGTGCTCAAAGAGCGAGGTCAACATTTAAATTTAACATTTGAAAGATCCATTACGAAATCTCGTAACAGCGGGGAAGAAGCTGTTTGTGAATCTGTTGGTATGTGCGTTTAAGCTTTTGTATTTTCTGCCTGATAGAAGGGATTGGTAGAGTTTATAACGGGGAGGGCGGGTTGGTAGGGTCTTTGATGATGTTGGCTGCCTTTCAGAGGCAGCGGGACGTGTAGACGGAGTCACTGGATGGAAGGTTGCCTTGTGTGATGGACTGGGCTGTGTTCACAACTCTCTGTAGTTTCTTATGGTCCTGGGCAGAGCACTTCCCTGCCAAACCGTAATGCGTCCAGACAGAACGCTTTCTACGGTGCACCTATAAAAGTTGGCACGAGTCCTTACAGACATGCTGGATTTATTTAGCCTCCTGTGGAAGCGGAGTTGTGGCTGTGCTTTCTTGCCTGTTGCATCAAGGTGGGTGGACCAGGACAGGTTGCTGGTGATCATCACTCCCAGGGACTTGATGCTCCCGGCCATCTCTACCTCAGCTCCATTGATGGTGACAAGTGTGTGCCCTCCTCCTGGCTTCCTGAAATCAATGACCAGCCCATTTGTTTTTGCTGAAGCTGAGGGAGAGATTGTTACCTTAAAGCTACTCCACCAAGCACCCTATCTCTGTCCTGTAGGCAGTCATAATATTGTTTGAGGTCCGGTCCACAACAGTGTTGTCATCAGTGGACATGTAGATGAAGTAATGATGAGATTTGGCCACACTGTCAAGGGTGTATAGTGAGTGTAGTAAGGGGCTGAGTACACAGACTTACGGAGTGCCAGTGCTGACATTTTTCACTGTACCCCTAAATTCCTGTGCTTGAGTACACGGAACAATAAAACCGAAATCCAATTGCAGGTGAAATGAGAAGCTGTGGGATGTACCGTCACCGTAGAAATGCACATGGCTGTTGGTTTGGATCGAAAAGCATGTGGAGAAAGTGAGGCCTGCAGATGTTGGAGATCAGAGTTGAAACGTGTAGTGCTGGAAAAGCAGAACAGGTCAGGGGCAGCATCCGAGGAGCAGGAATCTTACACTCCTGATGAAGGACTTATGCCCGAAATGTCGACTCTCCTGCTCCTCGGATGCTGCCTGACCTGCTATGCTTTTCCAGCACCGCACTTTTCGAATCAAAAAGCATGTGAAATGGAATAGATTGTACAAACAGAATCCTTGTGCTGCTGTGTTGACTCAGGGCTTAGTGTGGTTTCCTATTCTATCCAAGGCATCTTGTGACAATGCTGCTCCTTTAACAAGGTTATTTTGCCCTTGTTTTCTTCGGGAGGGGTCATAAAGGCAGAGGTGCCGAAATGTCTGAACTGGCTACTTTAATAATAGCTAACAGATACTGCCTACTGCTACAATCTGAGAAAAAGAGTTTTAGATCTGTTTTTGTTTTAAAACATTTGTACAATGAGTGGGGAGTGGCCAGTTCTCTCAGTTCAGGAATATATCTGGTTTGGTTTAGTTTTAGCTGGGGACCTAGTGAAAGTTGCTGCAGTGGAGAGAGGTCCCATGTTTTAGCCAATGATCCCTGGCTGATCTTCTCTGCAATCTCTCTCTCCCGTAAAAACCTGGGACTGAATTTACCTTTTTGCCAAGGGGGTGTATTTACAGGATATTGGAAGAAACTGGAACAGCATCATTAAATTGCGACAGAGTCGCTTGGGTTTTCAGGTAAGTTAATTCTATATTCTGTTTTCTTTTGCTTGTGTTTCATTCAATAATCTGTAAATAAATTCTGCTTTATTTCAAACTGAGTGGTTTGACCTGCTGCAACAGTCCTGGAATATCCACCTCACACCTGCTTAAAACAACTAGAAAGTAGCTCTGGGCTGCCTTCTTGAAATGTTTTGAAGGGGTTTGGCCTGAAAGGTTAGACCATAAATGGATGGGATCAGCAGGTTTGGCTCATTGTTGGACAATGGGGTTGAAAGGGTTAATGCTGGAGCGGGCCTTAAGCACCACCCACTATGATGATGTAATCTGGACCTGGTGGAGGAATAGGAACTCAAAGGGGTGAGACATAACAGCCAGGTTCGCTCTCATAGTCCCTGTAACAAGATCAATCACCTGAAACACATTGCAAATTCAAAATCAACTGCTTTGTTTAAGACAATAGCCTCCTCTCATTAGACCAGCGAGTGGCTTCCTTCTCTCGCACTGGACCATGCAGATCCTTGCCCTAACAGGAGATGGTCACGGAAAACCTACCCCATGGTGATTCACAGTGAGGACCCCCTCATAGCTGCCTTGCACCACAGTCAGGCAGCAGTGAGGGGTCTGAAGGCTTCCACAGTCAGGCAGCAGTGAGGGGTCTGAAGGCTTCCACAGTCAGGCAGCAGTGAGGGGTCTGAAAAGCTTCTTCAAAAGCAGTTTTAAAGAACCCCTGCTCATGCAGACAGTCAGCAGCAGGAAGAGCACAAACCCTGCAGAAGAAAGTCTCATGGCCAGATTCCAGAAGGTCTCATCGAGCAATGGCAAAGATTTTGGGAACAGAGATTGGGTTGGACCCAGTGTCTCTCCTTTTAGAGTCATAGAGATGTACAACATGGAAACAGACCCTTCAGTCCAACCCGTCCATGCCGACCAGATATCCCAACCCAATCTAGTCCCATCTGCCAGCACCCGGCCCATATCCCTCCAAACCCTTCCTATTCATATACCCATCCAGATGCCTTTTAAATGTTGCAAATGTACCAGCCTCCACCACTTCCTCTGGCAGCTCATTCCATACACATACCACCCTCTGTGTGAAAACATTGCCCCTTAGTCTCTTTTATATCTTCACCCTCTCACCCTAAACCTATGCCCTCTAGTTCTGGACTCCCCCACCGCAGGGAAACGACTTTGTCTATTTACCCTATCCATGGCCCCATGATTTTGTAAACCTCTATAAGGTCACCCCTCAGCCTCCGACGCTTCAGGGAAAACAGCCCCAGCCTGTTCAACCTCTCCCTATAGCTCAAATCCTCCAACCCTGGCAACATCCTTGGCAGTCTTTTCTGAACCCTTTCAAGTTTCACAACACGTTTTTCAACTAGGAAGGAGACCAGAATTGCACGCAATATTCCAACAGTGGCCTAACCAATGTCCTGTACAGCCGCAACTTGACCTCCCAACTCCTGTACTCAATACTCTGACCAATAAAGCAAAGCATACCAAATGCCTTCTTCACTATCCAACTACCTGCGACTCCACTTTCAAGGAGCTATGAATCTGCACTCCAAAGTCTCTTTGTTCTGCAACACTCCCTAGGACCTTACCATTAAGTGTACAAGTCCTGCTAAGATTTGCTTTCCCAAAATGCAGCACCTCGCATTTATCTGAATTAAACTCCATCTGCCACTTCTCAGCCCATTGGCCCATCTGGTCCAGATCCTGCTGTAATCTGAGGTAACACTCTTTGCTGTCCACTACACCTCCAATTTTGGTGTCATCTGCAAACTTACTAACTTTACCTCTTATTTCGCATCCATATCATTTATGTAAATGACAAAAAGTAGAGGACCCAGCACCGATCATTGTGGCACTCCACTGGTCACAGGCCTCCAGTCTGAAAACCAACCCTCCACTACCACCCCCTGTCTTCTACCTTTGAGCCAGTTCTGTATCCAAATGGTTCGTTCTACCTGTCTTCCGTGAGATCTAACCTTGCTAACCAACGGAACGTTGTTGAATGCCTTACTGAAGTCCATATAGATCACATCCACTGCTCTGCCCTCATCAATCCTCTTTGTTACTTCTTCAAAAAACTCAATCAAGATTGTGAGACATGATTTCCCACGCACAAAGAGTCCCTTTGTCAGTTGCATTGGTAGTTCAGTGGTAGAATTCTTGCCTGCCATTCAGGTGGCCTGGGTTCAATTCCTAGCCAATGCAAATTTGTAATCATTGATAGTCACAGGTGAGGTGCCAGGAGACTGCAGGTTGGCTAACGTGGTGCCACTGTTTAAGAAGGGTGGTATGGACAATTCAGGGAACAATAGACCTGTGAGCTTGATGTCGATGGTGGTCAAGTTGTTGGAGGGAATCCTGAGGGACAGGATGCACATATTTTGGGCTTTCCAAATTTTCCTTCTCTAGATGCATACAGGAAGAAACTACTTACTATCCTTTCCTCTAGTGCGAGGAAAAACATTTTACTAAGTTGGGTATCGGAATGTCACCCAGGACTTTCAAATTGGCATAGGATAGTTTAGGAATATATTCCCCTGGACTTCCTCATGAATATGGTGCACCAAAAAACGGAATTATTTTATAGAACCTGGCGGCCCTTTTTGAACTACAACCAATGCAGATATATCAGCCTTACTGTTTAGGGCCTTTGTTTAGGGCCTTTGTTTAGCCATGAGGATGATGTTTGTTGGTTTGGGGGCCCCTGAGAGGAAAAATCCCATATAAATACAGGAGTTATTATGATTTGATATAATTTTATTTCGAATGCGTATTTATTTATTTACCTTCTTTTTTCCCCTTTTTTTGTTGACAGTAATGTACGATACTGTGGTCTTTCTTTTATATATAGAGTCTTCTTTCTTATATCGTATTTTGTATTTTAGCAGTTTGCAGAGTAGATTAGTAGTTAGTTTTCTTAATTTTATATTGGTGCTGATATTATACTGTATTATACTGGTTACACTGTTTGGTATTGATTTTGTAATTTTGTAAAAAAAAATCTTTTTCTTTTCAATAAAAATATTTACAAAAAAAGGCCTCATCTATAACTCATGGTGAACATGTCGCAGACCCGGTTAGAGAAGTGCCTCTGCAGAGTATCAGGCGTCGGGTGACAATATCCTGCAGGAGTGCTCCCAAGTCAGGGCTCAAATGGGTAGTAGAATTTCTTTGAGTAAAGTTTAGGTTTCCAATGGACATGAGGAAACTTTATAAGAAAGGCACAAATAGCTCAAAGTAAAGGGCTTCCAGCTCAGGATAAATGACACTGTTGTAGCAAGCAGTGAGCACATTTACAGTTAGAGAAATCAAGGGCTGCAGAAGCAGCTCAAAACCCAGGTCTCAGCATGCAAAACCTGAATAAGAGCAATTAAGGGGACATGTTTATAACCTAAACAGAGAAAGTCGAATGGAAGAAGAAGGCTAGGAGACTTCATTAAAGCTGCAGAAAAAGCATGGAGCCCACTATTAAAACTGCAGTAGAGGTGGGAAATGCTAACTGAAACTGCAGACAGCTGGGATCATTTGGGGAAAACTGTGAAAGAAGCAAGAATTATTACTAGAGCTGCAAACAAGACAAATCAGCCAGGAAAAAGCTTATAATTAAAACAGGCATTATTAATAAAGCCACAGGTAACAGGATTCTCTCAGTAAAGGTATGACAGAGACAGGAATAATTTATTTCAGCCATAAAGAGTGTGTTTCATCTGCTAAACTGATGAAAGAAACCATAATCTCCATTTCACCAGTGAAAGGCTGGAATCTCCATTTTCGCCACAGAATGTAGGAATCCACTATTTTCACCGTAAAATGTGGGGAAACCCTCCAGGGCAGCAGCACATAGCAGCAGCTGTTTATTGCAAATTCAAAAGCTTTTTAAACAAGAAAAATAAATAATTTCATTAAGCTTCAGAAATGACACTGCCAAGAAATTTAATTTCAGAGATGGGCCAAATAAAACAGAGTTGGGCATCTTGACGAAAACAATTCTCATGATGCAGAATAGTTTCCAAATCAGATGATAAATCAGAAGTTGAACAAGTAATATGCAATTTTGCACTTTTCCATAAATAACTGGGAGTATAGCAAAATAAGCAACAGTTACTTTTGAAGTACTGAAAGTCTTTGACAATTATTTTAGTTTCAGATTAAATGAAACTTTTGATATGAAAGATATAATGTTGAGGAAAATCCATAGTTGATTCCATTGATGATATCCACTGTTAGCGGACAAATGCAACTGTGGTGATTTAAAGTCAGAGTTCATAAGAGACAGAATCATTGTTGGAATTTCTAGTGATGTTTTGATGACTAACTGCAGTGAAAGGATCATGACTCTTGAGAAAGCTATGCAGATGGTGAGTGAAGACAAAGTCTGGAAATTGCCCTGATCAACCCTAATGCGGGAAGATGAAGCCAACTTTGAGAGGTCAGCAGGGACAATTTAGTTCATTGGGTACAAGGTGACAAAGATGCATGAGGAACCATTAACAGTGAGTGGGACAGATACGAGATACTAAAGGTCCTTGACATTACTGCAGAGCAAGAAAACTCACAGACACTGCAGCGTCCAGCTATTTAAAAACACTTTGTCCGTAAAAACATTTGTAGGGATTGTAACAAGTCAGCAGGTCGACTTCATAGAATGTGAGTTCCCTGATTAGGGCTGTTAATCTGGTCCAATCAGGGAGCTCTGGCTGACAGATATAAACAGGAGTGCTAACCGGAAGGTGGGTAGGGGCGGGCTGCCTTAGAGTAGTCGGAAGGTGGGAGGGGCGGGGGCTTGCTGGGTCTGTATTGTCTGCACTTTTGTATGTAACGGTATTGTCTAATGTACAAATGTCATTGTCACTGTCTTGTCATACGTGGAACTGGGATTTGAGGTTTGTCCTCCTCTCCCTGTAAAATGGTTGAACGGTAGGGTTCGGGGCCTAGCTTTGCTGCTCCTCTCCCTTGTAAAACTGCTGTCTTTTGTGTACAGCTGTCAATGTTTTTTGTAAACTGTTTTGTAATTTGTTTAATAAAATAAAAAAAAAATAAACAGGAGTGCCAACGGTTCTGTTCACCCCGAGAGCTGGTTCTGAGGGAGCTGCATCAGTCCAGGACTCTCCATGTGTAAATAAAAGGTGACTTGGTGATGGGATACCAGCCTCTGTGGAATTATTTTGCAATATTCACTTATAGAAAATGTGCAAAATGGCACAGTAACAGAAAAACAGGAAGTCAGGTAAATACTCTTACAAAGAGGTGAATGAAGTAGAACAATCAACAATAGATAAAAAGCCTAAAGTATTGTAGGGCAAGTAGGTGACCAAGGCCTAGCCTTTCGGTAAGAGGATATACAGTATATGTCTATGAGCTTCTCACTAATTTCAAGCCTGATACTGGAATGAGTGTCACTGTTTTCTCAATGAGTGACCCATGGTTGTAAAACACACTTTTTACAACTGACCACAGTGCAATGACATGGTCCAGGAGGTATACCATTCAAGGTTAAAGGGATGCTACAAGCAACTCTCCAACAGATGATAATAGAAAACATTAATGTACTTCACAATCAAGAACTGTCAATCTTCAAATGGCAGGAGTTAAACTAGTTAAGTCAAGAATCATGTGGGCCAGAGACTGTCAGTCATAGAATCACAAGTTACGGAATGTTTGGCGATGGAACGACCAGTCAAGGAACAGCTGGTAAGAGATTTCATAGGGATCAGACACAGGCAGTGAATCACACGGAGAAGATAGAAGCAATTGAGGTTTACTCTGTGTGTTTAAGAAATTTGCCTCATCCTGTCAGCAAGATGTGACAATATAGCAAGCAAGAAGCAATCTCAAAGAGCAGCTCTAAGGGAGTGAACATGGCAATGCTGAGGTGGGCGGGTGAACACAGCAGGGCTGGGGGGAGTGGATTATGGCAGTGCTGAGGGTGTGGAACACAGCAGTCTCTCCAACAGTTCAGTTGTTTGAACTAGGATGGGGGAGGTGTGGATCAATCAGCACACTGGAGTGAACAGTCCCCACATTTCCACGCAGCTTTCCCAGCAGATGGCAAACAGAAAAGTGCACTGCCACAGACTGAAAATGTGGATTCAACCCCTACCCTATGAGCAGACATGGCCCATGATGTCAGCTGACCGTGACAGGCAACACAAGTTGTCCGTTTGAGCATGTGCTGCCGATGGCACTGGGCTGCAGATGAGGAGGTCCATGAGGTTAGGGGCATGGGGGAGGTGGGGGTGAAGGCTGTGGCCGAGCCCAGTGAAATCTGTGGGCTAAATCTCCTCGGGCAGCCCACCTCTACCACAAAAGTTCACTTCCTTCCCTCTCTGTTTGGACTGGGTCCCTTCCTGGAGCTGGAGACCATACCCAGTGTCCAACACTGTAACCACATAGCTCGCAAGACCAGTGACGTTACCTATGTTTTTGTAGATGTGTCCAGTTTGCTCCACCTACTAGTGGCAGTCACAAGAAACACTCTCCTTGATAACCATTTCCAACAATGCAACAAAGGCTGAGACAATGGTGGTGCAGTGGTAATATCAGTAGCAAATAATCCTGAGGCCCAGGTTAATGCATTGAGACCCTGGGCTCGAATCCTATTGTGGCAGCTGGTGTTGCTCAAATTAAACAATTTTGTTTAAAAAATCTGGATTAGGACACTCATCTCAGCCCTGGTAGCCATTAAACTATCATTGGTTGTAATGAGGATCCATCCAGTTCCTTCCTTTAGGAAACCTGTCAATCTTTTAGTTTAGAATCAGAGAAGCCCCACAGTGTGCAAGTAGGCCTTTCAGCCCATTGAGTCCTCACCAACCCTCCAAAAAGCATCCCACCCGTATCCTTTCCCTGTAACCCTGCATTTCCCATGGCTAATCCATCTGACCTGCACATCTTTGGACTGTGGGAGGAAGCCAGAGCACCCTGAGGAAACCCACACAGACACGGGGAGGATGTGTAAACTCCACACAAGGTGGAATCAAACCTTGGTCTCTGGCGCTGTGAGACGGTAGTGCTAACCACTCCCACAGCAACGAGCCTGGCTCTTAACTGTCCACTGAAATGGGCCACTTAGGGAAGGCCATGAAAGAATAAGCTTAAATCCCATGAAAGAGTTGATGTAAAAGTGAAGAAAATGGTGGTAATGTTTCTTCATTCGGGAATGCATTCATGCTCCTGGGAGGATGAAAATAAATCAGCAATGAAATGGTTAAATAAAATTGCAAGTGTTTTAACGCTTGCAAGCCGTCCGGATCAGATGGAACCCATCCAAATACGATTAAGAAAATGAGGGGTAGAAGTCTTAAGTGGTGTTTTTTTTGTTTCCACAGCTCATTGAACTGAAAGGTGGTAATAGGAAACGCAAAAAGAGGCTAATGTTCCAAGTTCAGGTCAGACGAATCGTGCAAGAAATTGCAGGTCTGATATTTTGATGTGAAGTGGAGGAAAAATATTGGAGTCTGTCACATGGCCAAGCATTCATGTCTGTTTTATGGGAGTGCGCTTGAAGAGGGAGACTCAAAACCAGGTGCCACAACTAGGGGTCACTGGAGAAGATGTGGCAGAGACTTACAAGATAACCCCAGAACTGAGAGACTGTAGTTAACAGAGGACATCAAAGAGGCTGATGGGGTGCGGAGGGAGGGAAGAGGGTAGACTTTTTTAAGATTCGGAAAGGAGAAGGTGTTTTCACTCACAGTCGGAACTAAAGTGAGCCCCTAACCCATTTCCATCTTTCAATATTGTCATGGCACCACCACCTTCATGAGGGCAACGAGGGACAGGCAATAAGTATTGCCAGCCAGCAACGCCAACATCCCACAAATGAATTTAAAAAATACAACACTCCCTCACAATCCAGTGAGGTATCCTGACTCCATCTTGCTCCCATCTCCCAGATGACAACATTCTGCAGATCTGAAGCCCTTCAAACTGAGGGCTGCCAAGCCAGTACGTTTCCAGCCCTCTGACTCCAAGTAAAGTAGTTGTGAGGAAGGGAATGAACCGGCGGAATAAAATCAAGTAAAGGCTAACAACCGATAGAAGAGGCATAATTGGCTCACCTTGAGTATTAGAGTAGCCCAGGGCTTAAGGTGGTGCCCTCTATTCTGAGCCAGGAGACACGTGCTCAAGTCCAACCTGCTCCAGAGGTGAGTCACAGCATCTCGAGTGGCCAACATTAACCCCAGAAACAGCTCCTGCTGTCACTGCCGCTCACACCCAGGGGAATTTCCAAGTGACCTTGACGAATCACAAAATGCAGATTTTTGTTGATAAAGCAGGCCGCGTGCACTTGAAAGAAAGTTAAACAATTCAAGAGACTTCGAATTCGACAGGGGGATGGTAACTGGTCCTCAGAATTTACCTCCTGAAAGCAATCACCCTGTATCAGGAGACCAAATGGTCACAACGATAAAAAATATTGCGTAGAACGGCAAGTGGAAAAACGTTCGGAATACTTGGAAATCCGGCATGGAATGTTGGATAAAGAACTAGAGAGGCCACAGCAGGAAAGTGGTGTCCTTCAGTTTTGCGGTTAAAACGGGGCTTTGTGGTTTTTCTTCCTGTGACCTTCTAAATGAAGGTCCTTGGCGATCCTGAAAGGAGATGGCCACACCTTCAATCACCATCCTCTTAAAAATCTGAAAGGAGCCACTGTGGAGATCGTGTCTCAGATAGCAACACGGACTGACGGCTGTTTAGGGGCAAAGTGACAGTGGCATGCCTTGAAATCACACAGTTAACTCTTCCCACTCAATGCTCTTCTTATTGAATCCCAACAAGTATGGAAACAGGTCATTAGGCCCAACAGGTCCACACGAAGAGTATCCCACCCAGACCCATTCCCCATGTTATTATTATACTACATTTCCCATGACTAATGCACCTAGCCTACACATCCCTGAACACTACGGGCAATTTAGCATGGCCATTCCACCTAACCTTTGGACTGTGGGAGGAAGCCAGAGCACCAAGAGGAAACCTACGCATACACAGGGAGAATGTGCAAACTCCACACAGACAGTCACCCGAGGCTGGAACTGAACTTGGGTCCCCTGGCGCCATGAGGCAGCAGCGCTAACCACTGAACCATGAGGTGCATGGTGGGGGAGAAATGCAATTAAGGGCACTGTCATTTACACTGGGTGCCTGAAATGCATTTCTGACGTCCAAATGTTTGAAATCTTTCAGACCTTCATTATATTCTTGAGGAGCTCATTAACAAACTGATTAAGCCATTGTCCGCGGTGTACCATAAGGTTCCACTCCACACACACATACACAAACATTACGGCAGGTGCTCTCGCCCAGTGCTGAAGGAGTGCCACACTGTCAGAGGTGCTGACTTTTGAATGGGCTATTAAACCAAGACCCCATCAGTTGAGTGCAAAGATTCCACTGGGTCCCTTGCACATTTGGCAAATGAGATTCCTCCATGATGTGAAGGCATGGATAGGTTGGGCTGAATGGCCTGTTTCCATGCTGTAGACCTCTCAAATCTCATAGGCTGTGAGGTGATTTGGACTTCCTGAGTTCCTAAAAGCACTATATAAATTCCAACCCTTTCTTTCTTTGCACTTTTCCCTTTCACTGCTGCAGTTTTGTATAAGTGGAACCTTACCACTATAGTCTGCCTGAAAGCAGTTCAGCATATTATTTTCAGAGGACCGTGTGCTGTTAGAATATCGTTACACAGTACTTTCATTTTTAGATTCCAGGCTCACTTTACCACTGACTTTAAGTGTCCGAGGTGAAATGAGGATGGATAGTTTCAGCTAAGTTGTCATTTTCTCGTGTGTGTGGGACTATGATCCCAGCAGTTGACCTCTCTTATGTCCAAATGGTCATTGTCGATATGTTAGCCTGGACAAGGAGTAAGTTTCCAAAACCTTCACATCTGTAAAAGTTGGCCTGGATGCTGTTATCATAACACAACTCTGGACTGAATGCTCTGGACCGCATCAGAAATCACCGGGTTCTGGCTGGGAGATCAAGATAACCAACATGAGCCTGAGCTGGTCGAGCTGGTGTAATGGTGGTTGGACTCACCTGAGATCAATCTGTGCCAGAAGGAACAAGGAAAGGCTGAGTCAGAACTGAGCTTAAGTAGGCACCAAACAATTTGTCTGGACTGTCTTGACGGGTAGGACCGTCTCATTGTGATAGCCAGGGTCTTTGAAGCAAAGACAGTCCAGAGGTCTGAAAGGGTTATTGCTGAGCAGGCCCATAAGCACTGCCAAGTATGATGACATCATGGGCAGCTGAGGGTAGAACAGCATTGAGTCTTGAAGGATTGAGGTCCAACATCTGATGGTCATTGAGGTCTCTGGAACAATGGCTGCCAGCTCAATGTCACTAGCTGTTAACATCAAGTTAACTGTCCTTTGTTAATAACAAGACAGGGTAGTCCAGGAAGTGGATTTCTTGAATCCCTACGATGTGAAACAGGATATTCAGCCCATAAAGTCCTTGCCGACCCTCCAAAGAACAACCCACCCAGACCCCATCCCCCATAGCTAATCCACCTAGCCTGCATATCCCTGAATACATGTGGGCAATTTAGCATGGTATATAAACCACTGGATTGTAGGAGGAGACCCACACAGGTACGGGGAGAGTGTGCAAACTCCACACGGACAGGCGCCCAAGGCTGGAATCGAACCCAGGTCCTTGGTGCTGCGAGGTAGCAGTGCTAACCACTGAGCCGCCGTGTCGCCTATTTCTTCAACCCCAGTGGATCACTCTGGTCATTCCCTGCACTGGAAGAGGTACAGTGTAATGAGCTGGCAAGATCATCGAATAGACCCCACACCTCTGGGTAGCCTCAATCACCATCCCTTTTAGTTCAAGCCTTCAAAACAGTACACCATGGGAGGCAATCAGTATCATTCTTTTCCAGTGATTTAGTCAAGTTGTGTGTTGATGGTGCAGTCACATTATGTACAGGTTCAAAGTTTCTAGGTCAATCTCACTGGTGCTCAGTAAGGGTGAGGTAATCTCACCTCCTTTTATGGTAACCTCACCCTCCCCTCCCCTCCACCCTCACCCTTCTGAGGGGCAGTGAAAGAATTGGAAAGAGTTCAAATGAGGGAATTGAGATGTATAGCTTATGTTCCTGAAATAACTTTGAATGGATCAAAAATTATCGAACAGAAATAAAGTGCCATTTAGCTTTCAACGCCTTGTTTAATGCACCACTGGGGGAGTGACATGAAGGATAGGTGTCTGGAGTGTGGGAATCGATCAGCCAACGTTCCACCAATCTCCAAAAGCTCACCTTTACAGGGTATCCGTAAAATGAAGAGAAAGCTGTGGCACTGTGTGCACCCCTCCTCATAGAGTCATAGAGATGTACAGCATGGAAACAGATCCTTCAGTCCAACCTGTCCATGCCGACCAGATATCCCAACCCAATCTAGTCCCACCTGCCAACACCCGGCCCATACCCCTCCAAACCCTTCCTATTCATATACCCAACCAGATGCCTTTTAAATGTTGCAATCATACTAGCTTACACCACTTCCTCTGGCAGCTCATTCCCCACAAATACCACCCTCTGTGTGAAAACGTTGCCCCATAGGTGTCTTTTATATCTTTCCCTTCCCATCTTAAACCTATGCTTTCTAGTTCTGGATTCCCCTACCCCAGGGAAAAGATCTTGTCTATTTATCCTATCCATGCCTCGCATGACTTTATAAACTTCTATAAGGTCACCCCTCACCCTCTGCCGCTCCAGGGAAAACAGCCCCAGCCTGTTCAACCTCTCCCCATAGCTCAAATCCTCCAACCCTGGCAACATCTTTCTAAATCTTTTATGAACCCTTTCAACTTTCATAACATAGGAAGGAGACAAGAATTGCACGCAATATTCCAAAAATGGCCTAACCAATGTCCTGCACAGCTGCAACATGACCTCCTAACTCCTGTATTCAGTACTCTGATCAATAAAGGAAAACATAGCAAATACATTCTTCACAATCCTATCTACCTGAGAGTCCACTTTCAAGGAACTATGAACCATTCTAACCCCCTCCTACCCCAATTCGCCACGGGTCCTACTCACTACATCCCCTGGTGAGGCTGTCTTGCTTTGGTGAGTTTTATAGCTTGCATCGTGGAAACGTTCAACTAATTTGCTGCTGGAACTTGGCATTGAGCTTGTAGCCTGGAGGAGTCGAAGTACTTACCGACATTTGACACTCTCTGGTTAGTCATGTGACCTCGCTGTGTCCTTCATGAGCAAATGATAAAGTAATGGCTACAAACGCATTCTACATTTCAATCAGGATCTGACTGGACTTGGTGTTGGAATAATCTAAACTGTGCACAAATATCAATGTAAAATCAATGCTTAGAGTCATAGAGTCACAGAGATGTATAGCGCGGAAACAAATCCTTTGATCCAACTCGCCCATACTGACCAGATACCCTCACCTAATCTAGACCCAGTTGCCAGCACTTGGCCCACATCCCTCTAAACCCTTCCTATTCAAAAACTTATCCAGGTGCCTTTTAAATGTTGTAATTGTACTAGCCTCCACCACTTCCTTTGGCAGCTCATTCCACACACGCACCACCTTCTGCGTGAAAAAGTTGTCCCTTAGGTCCCTTTTAAATGTTTCCCCTCTCACCTTAAACCTATGCCCTCTAGTTTTGGACGTCCCCTCCCCTGGGAAAAGACTTTGTCTATTTATCCTATCCATGCCCCTCATGATTTTATAAACCTTCATAAGGTCACCCCTCAGCCTCCGATGCTCCAGGGAAAACAACCCCAGCCTGTTCACCCTCTCCCCATAGCTCAAATCCTCCAACCCTGGAAACATCCTTGTAAATTTTTTCTGAATCCTTTCAAGTTTCACAACATCCTTCCAATAGGAAGGAGACCAGAATTGCACACAATATTCCAACAGTGGCCTAACCAATGTAGCCGCAACATGACCCCCCAACTCCTAGGCAGAAGTGGGTACTGCAGATGCTGGAGATCAGAGTCTAGATTAGAGTGGTGCTGGAAAAACACAGCAGGTCAGGCAGCATCCGAGGAGCAGGAAAATCGACGTTTCGGGCAAAAGGCCTTCATCAGGAATTCCTGATGAAGGGCTTTTGCCTGAAATGTTGATTCTCCCAACTCCTGTACTCAATGCTCTGACCAATAAAGGAAAGCATACCAAATGCCTTCTTCACTATCCTATCTATCTGTGACTCTACTTTCAAGGAGTTACGAACCTGCACTCCAAGGTCTCTTTGTTCAGCAACACTCCCATGGACCTTACCATCAAGTGTATAAGTCCTACCCTGATTTGCTTTGCTAAGCCCCAGAATGGCGCAGGGCCTGGAGTGGACATATTGTGGGAAATACCACTGGAATTTAGGGTTTGAGTTGGGACCCTAACAAAGAGGTTCAATTAAGGGTCAGAAGCCAGAGTGTGGTGAACAATCTTCGAGCGATTGGGAACAGGGGGCACACTTGTTTGATACTTAAGGATGGGGTGGGGGTGGCAGTGGGTTTGGGGGGAGCAGGAGGTGATGAACACTTGGAGCCATTCAGTTCAATCAGACGCACCCTTTCTCCAACTCTCTTCTAACTTTGAACTGGAAAATGGAACGGGCAGGCTTGTGATCAGGGAAGTGGGTGAGGGGGAATGGGGAACCCAGCCACAGGTTGGCTGCAGCCCAGTATCAAGAAGATACAGAAAGCCTCTCAGTCTGCTCCCCTGGTCTGCTCCTGGGAGACAGCTTCCAGAGAGCTGTGGTCTGGATGCAGAATGGGAATTGGGCACCAGCGTATGAATGGCAGTGTGAGATTCCGCACTTACCAATGTCCATGCACATTGGAGCTTAAAGATCTGTGCCTCCTGAGTTGGATTCAATCCCCAACCACCTCACCTCTGATTAATTTTGCGATGTGAGCAGGTTTTCTGGGACTGCCAGAGCGTTAGGGGCTTTAAGTGCATTCAGGAAGGTTTCCTCAAGCAGTATATAGAGGGTCCTACTCAGGGAGGGGAAAAACTTGACCTACTGTTGGGAAACAGGGCAGGACAGGTAATGGAGGTGACAGTGGGGGAACACTTTGGGACCAGTGACCATAGTTCGATTAATTTTAAAATAGTTATGGAGAGGGACAAAACTGGTCCACAGGTTCAAGTTTTAAATTGGAGCAAAGTGAATTTTGATGGAATTAGACAGGAGCTTGAGGGGGTTGATTGGAATAATTTCTTCGCAGCAAAGGGACCTCAGGCAAGTGGGAGACCTTTAAAAGTGAGATAGCTAAGGTTCAACATCTATATGTTCCTGTGAGGGTGAAAGACAAGGTTGGCAGGAATAGGGAACCTCGGATGACAAGAGTTATTAAAGCTTTGACCAGAAAGAAAAGAGGAGGTATAGCTCAGGTACAGGCAGCTGGGATCAAGGGAATCCCTAGAGGTATGCAGGGAATATGGGAGTTTACTGAAGAAGGAAATCAGGAGGGTGAAAAGGGAGCATGAGATAGACTTGGCTGAGAAGATTAGGGTGAATCCAATGAGGTACTTTAAGTATATTAAAGGAAAAAAAGTAACTGGAGAGAGAATAGGGCCCCTTAAGGACCAAAGTGGACATGTAGGTATAGAACCGCAGGAGATGGGCGAGGTTCTCAATGAATATTTCTCCTCTGTGTTTACCATGGATAAAGACATAAAGACTTGGGAATTTGGGGAAGTTGGTGGTCATATCTTGGGGACAGCCCATATCACAGTAGAGGAGGAGTTGGATGTATTAGAAATATGAAGGTGGATATATCTCTTGGTCCTGACCAGATATATTCAAAAACCTAGCAAAAGGCTAGAGGAGAAATTGTGGGCACTCTGTTGCAAGAACTCAACGGTCTGAGTTATAGGGAGAGGTTGGACAAGCTAGGACTTTTTTCTTTAGCGTGTCGGAGTCTGAAGGGGGAGCTTATAGAGGTGTATAAGATCATCAGAGGCATGGATAGGGTGAATGCACCCAGTTTTCTTCCCAGGGTTGGGGAATCGAGGATTCGAGGACATCAGTTTAAGGTTAGAGGGGAAAGACTAAAAGGGAAACTAAGAGACAACCTTTTTTACACAGAGGGTGGTACGCATATGGAATGAGTTGCCAGTGGAAATGGTTGAGGTGGGTACGTTAACAACATTTAAAAGGTATTTGGACAAAGACATGGACAGGAAAGATTTAGAAGGACATAGGCCAAGTGCAAGGAAGTGTGGTTGGCATAGGACGTTTTGGTTGGCATGGACCAGTTTGGGCCGAAGGGCCTGTCTCTGTGCTGTATGACTTTATGACTCTATGATCTTCAAAATGATGGGACCAATTGTCTTAGCTCCTTAACCACCAAGATTTAATTGTTTGACCAAAGCTCAGGAGTAGCAGCTTACACAACAGTTAATTTGAATAAAATTTGCTAAAATTGACACGGTGTTTCCTGAAGGAAAACATGTATTTCCGACTGTCTCTGCTCATGGAACGTGACACAGAAGATGTGATTCAGTCTCCTTTGCTGCCCAGGATTCAGCTTGTTTCATCATTTGCACCCAAAGGCTAATATTGTGAAGAACTAATTTACTAGGAGAAAGTGAGGACTGCAGATGCTGGAGATCAGAGTCGAAGAGTGTGGTGCTGGAAAAGCGCAGCAGGTGAGGCAGCATCTGAGAAGCAGGAGAATTGACATTTCAAGCATAAGCCCTTCATCAGGAAAGAGCTAATATACAATAAATTTAATTCGATCATTGATGGAAATGAAGTAACTCCAGTATCCCGTTACCGAGTCCCCCTTTATTTACACATGCATAGTACTTGACACTGGTCTAGTTCCCTTAAAGCCAGCTCTCAGAGTGAACAGAACCTCTGACACTCCTGTTTGCACCTGTCAGCCAGGGCTCCATGATTGGACTAGATTAACAGCCTCAATCAGGGAACTCAGATTCAGTGAGGTCAATCTGGCTGATCTCGTTACAGTCACTACCGAAGACCCTTCGGCCCATCAGGCCTGTACCTTTCTCCCCTCTACACGGAAACATGTCTTGAAACTAGCTCATGTATGCTTATCAGAAACCGCTGTCCACAGAACACAGGGCAACTTTTTCATGCCGAGGGTGGTACCAGTGGTATAGAATGAGCTGCCAGAGGGAGTAGTGGAGACTGGTACAATTACAACATTTGCAAGGTATCTGGATAGGTATATGAATAGGAAGGGTTTAGAGGGCTATGGGCTAAGTGCTGGCAAATGGGACTAGATTAGATTCGGATATCTGGTCAGCGTGGATGAGTTGGACCGAAGGGTCTGTTTCCACGCTGTACATCTTTAAGACTCTGTGACTCTATAACACTTCCCATTCCCTGCTCTTTTTGTCTCTTTTAAATTGGCTTGCTCGTTTGCATTCTGTAATGCATTGCCTTCTTTCCCTCTATTTATTTCGCCAGTTTCACTCGCAGCCTGATGGTAGGTTTTGTGTGGCACAGGGCAAGAAAGTAAAATGATTAATCGCAGACTGGCTTCAAAGTGGACAGCCAGTGGAACCACAAACTGGCCTTCTTCCTGGAGGCCTTGTGCCCATGACAAAACAGCTCGCTGTGACAGGTTTGATCTACACAAGTGCCCCCAGCCATTTTGTTTCTACCCACACTGTGAGGTTGTGGGCCTGTTCTCTTAGCAACGCTAAGGGTGACAATTTAAATTGTCCACTGGTCTGTGGTGACTTCTACCTCACAGCGTATCTCTTCTCGGACCCCAATTACTGGATTTCTCCATCCGATTTTTTTTCTCTGTGGTAAATTCTGGGCCATGATTATACATTGCTTCTGAGTGTCAGCTTGGATCTGATAGGACCCTGCTCTCTCCATGAGCCTGATTGTAAAGGTAAAGTGTCTAGTCAGCACTCATGCGTTCAGTGCGGTATATAGGCCTCGAAGGATGTGCCATTAAACCAAGCACCTTCTCCTTTTCTTTATTTCAAAAGTATATTTTATTCATAAATATATTGTTACATACATGCGTGGTCACTAAAGGAGTTCGATTCTGTACAGTAACGTATGAAGAGACAATTAAAATATTGGAATTTGACTCAATCCAGCAACAAACCAAAGGCATTTCTAACTTGTTCAAGACTACATTTACATATATTTGAGGCACAGGGAGGGTGTGATAACTGAACAGACCCCATTTAACATCGCTGAAAGAAGGTGGTCCTTCTCCACTACATCTTGGGAGCAGCTGCCCCAAGCTTTAATGCATCCCTCAGTCTGCAGCACTCGGTCGGGGGTTAACTCCTTGCTCTGGAAGACCAACATTTGTTGTGGCTGCTGAGACCTTGCCCAATGCAAATTAGCTGCTGTATTACAACAGTGCTTACACGTCAATGGATGTGAAATGCTTTCACATATCCTGGGGATGCAATAAGATGCCTTATAAACGTAAGCTCTCTTCTTAAAACACATTCACAATTTGTAAATCATTACCTTTTAAGTGTCTTGCAGTGCAATTCAATCATGTTCAAAAATCCAGATCCTGTGAAAAGAAATATCAATTTTCATGCCTCAAAGTAAATTTAATATTCAGATCTGGTCAGCTTCCTGAAAAGGCATTGAGCTTTGCATTTGCGTAGGTTTTAATTTTAACACACCTTTTGAGACTTAAGCAAGTATTTTAATTGCTGCTTATTGTAAACGACCATAATCTCACTGGGGTCAAAATTCCTGCATTGTGGGAGAGCAGACAAAGCGAGTTTATCCCGGTTGGAATGTTGGTCAAAATCCAGATCTAACAGGTTGCAGTCTGTCTCCCTGACCATTCTGAAGTGTTGTCAGAAGCAGAGGTTGTCAGGATTTGGAACTGAACCTCTGCTCTTTCCATCTGATGGATGGATCAGGGGCTGTTGCCTGGCTACTGCATGCCCTCAAAGACACCAGACAGAAGCAGACGAACTCAGAGAGCTGTTGTCAGCCTCCCCCCACACAGCCCCTCCCCCCACTAAATTCTGAGATTTGCCTAAACTAAAAATCATTTATCATGAAAGGAACTGACTACCTTTCCAACAGTAGTGATTCACTCCTTTTGAGAATTCATTTTGGAAATGTTTGCAAATTCTCCTGATGAGCCCAAATCAGAATGTGTCATTTTCCAGCAATGCTCAAGTTCTGCGCCACCATACGCTGAAAGTGTCTAGCCCTGTTATCTATGGGCCTCTGTCTGGAGCAGTTAGGTACCACTCAGACTAGCTCCGGTCTGTAAACGCTCTAACTGTGGGATGGGGGGAGGGCAGTATATTGGTGTATGAGAATTTGAACTTCCAGAGTTGGAAACAGGACATTGGAATATCAGGCCTGTTTTGTCGGAGGCCATATTTTCATCATGTCAGTCTCCCAGCTGTATTTTTTTAATCCAGTGTGTTACATTTACAATGTGAGTTTTGATGGTGCTTTAAAATTAGAATCAGAAGTAGAATTAGGTTTACTGTCACGTCTACTCAAGTACAGGAGCATAGGGAAAAGTTTACAATATCGCCCCACATGGCACCATCTGAGGTAGAAAGTACCTAGGTACAGATCTTAGATACTAAACAGAGAAATAAAGTAAAAACAAGTTACATTTTTTTACAGTTATTCATAGTATAATAAATAAAGTTGAAAAGATAAACATTACAGTCTTACTACAAAGGCCCTGCTGTAGATCAATACAGGGGGCTTCCAAAAGTGATCTGACTGGGTCTGGGGTTTATTCACTTCCAGGATATGGGCATCTCTGGCTGGACCAGCATTTATTGCCCATCCTTAATTAAGAGTCAAACACATTGTTGTGGGTCCGCAGTCACATATAGGCCAGACCAGGTAAGGATGGCAGATCCCTTCCCTTAAGCATATTAGTGAAACCAGATGGGTTTTCCCAAAAATTGGCAATGGATTCATGGTCACCATTACATTCTCACTTCCAGATTCTACTGAGTTCAAATTACACCCCCTGCTGTGGCAGTATTCAAGCCCAGGTGCCCAGGACATCACCTGGCTTCCTGGGTTAACATTCGGGCAATAAACCCACTAGGCTACTGCCTTCCTTTTTTTATGCTCCAAACAAGCTACCTTCACTTGCATCCTGCTATTCAACGTCCTTCACAACAATCTTTTTATTTGTTTCTCCTTCAGGTTCAGATCCAGATCCCTGTGGACCTTCACACCAGCTACACCACATGGGAACCAGTCTCACATTCTCGCTGCTAGTCCAGGAAAGACGTTTCTCTGGATGATCTTCTGGATTTATTCTGGATCTACAGAGCTGGTTCTTGGCACTCCCACAGGTAGAAACATCTTCCTTCAGCTGTTATGAACTGATCCTCTGACAAAATACCCCACTTTGTTATTGTTTCCCGTGGAAGCCCCAAAATCATTCAACGCCCGGCTGAGGAGTGGTGAACAGGCCCCCCCCCCCCCCCCCTCTTCATTCACCTGCACCCTTGATTGGTTTCGGAGCGATCAATTATAAAAGTATCCCTTCCCTTTCCCCAAACCCAAATGGCTTTTATATTTTAAGAGGAGCCCAATGTAGCCAGATTTTCTTCAGTTAACAAACAGTGAGTTTATAAATGAATAAACGTGAGGAAAAACAAAGACACCAACGCACTTACACTTGGATTGGAAATCCAAGTTGTTATTAGAAATTAGTGAGTTTCCAGAAAGATGACTGTAAAAGATATACAGAACAGTCTTTGAGTTATTTGTGAAGAGTAGGCTGTTACAGTGGATTGGTACCAGTAATGTTGATCTTGGTAGGTAAGTTACCACTTTTGAGACCCTGAGCTCATTTGCAACAATCTTCTCTGATGCATAAAAAGATATTGCAGAAACTCAACAGGTCTGTTGAAGCATTTATGGACAGGAAGCAGAATTAAGATGTTCAGAAGAAGGTCTCAACGTATTAACTCTGTTTTTCTCTCCACAGATGTTGCCAGGTCTGCTGAGCTTCTCCAGCGATTTCCGTTTTCTTTTCTTTCAGATTTCCAGCAAACCCGGAGTTCTTTGCTTACTAATCCTCTCCAATATTGCAGGGTGTTTCGGTGTCAAGGGTTCTCACCGAAGCCTCACCTGAGTTTGGTGAGGTGGGCGGGAAAAGGGTGTAAAATCGGAGCAAGACCATTGAGGAATGAAATGCTGAGGCACATCTTCACACAGAAGGGTGCCCAAAAGTGAGAACTCTCGGTGCCCTGGTTTGAGATGTGGAAAACTTAAGGAGTAGACAGTGCAGGAGATTTTGCATTTTTCGTACACGTCCTGACAATTTGAGGGTTAAGGTGCTGTGAACTACAATTTGCAGAGTTGCCTGATGGTACACTGCTATGCCTGTTGTTATATAACTAACAGCGAATTTTCTGGGCACCACTTGATTTATTATTGTTACATGTACTGAGATACATTGAAAAGTATTGAATTGCTAGACTATTCATACCTTAAATATGTACACCATTCATACCTTACATCAGTACATTAGGGGAAAGTGAGGACTGCAGATGCTGGAGAACCAGAGTTGAAAAATGTGGTGCTGGAAAAACACAGCAGGCCAGGTGGCATCCGAGGAGCAGGAGAATCGATGTTTCGGGCATAAAACGTCGATTCTCCTGCTCCTCGGATGCTGCCTGGCCTGCTGTGTTTTTCCAGCACCACATTTTTCAACATCAGTACATTAGGGTAGAATGCAGAATATCGTCTGTCAAAGAAGGTGCAGAGAAAGATCAACTCTAATATATGAGTGGTCTGTTCATTAGTCTGATAACAGTGGGGTTGAAGCTGTTCTCGAATCTGTTACTATGTGTCTCAAATCTTTGTATCTTCTTCCGCACGGAAGAGGGTGGAAGAGATTTTTGTGGGAGAAAACATTGACCTATCAACCATCAAATATTAGTGAAGCTGGTTCTCAAACTTCTCATGTAAAACTCCTGCAAAATCAACTGGGATAGACTGAACGCTGCGTCCCGTGGCTGAAAAACAACTCCCCAGCCAAGTCCCTCTGTGTCCTATGTCAAATGGCCAGCCTTCCAAGGGATGACTAAAGAAATGCTGCAGAGATGCCCTTGATGGAGGGCAGCACTGTCATTAACTGTCAATCGTCCAAAATGGTGACACGCTAGCCATCGTTCTTTGAGCCCAATACCTTACCAATGAGGTAGATTAGCAGCAGAGACGAAAGAGAAAGAATCAAATCCTATAGTTGGGATCCCACTAGTTTGTGGTGTGGAATGTCCAGCTTCAGTGTCCAAAGATTAATGAATTGAGAATTGGCCTGTTCAGTCACCAATAGCAAAAACACATGACCATGATTTGACAACATCCTCAAATGGAGGAACCATTGATGAAGAACACACAGAATTCTGAAAACAATCCTCTACACTGCTGCTGTTCATAAATTGATGATAATTCTGTTACCAGTGTAACCTTGTTTTATGGGAGAGCTGACACCAGATTGGAATATCACATGGAATTAATTTACAGAAAATAACACAGCTGCCAGACGGTGTTTGTGACACTTGGTGAGGGAACCAACAAGAGGGAAAAACATACTTGACATTATCCTTACCAATCTGAACATTGTAGGTGCTTCTCTCCATGACAGCATCAGTAAGAGTCTTTGAGGAGAAAGTGAGGTCTGCAGATGCTGGAGATCAGAGCTGAAAATGTGTTGCTGGAAAAGCGCAGCAGGTCAGGCAGCATCCAGGGAACAGGAGAATCAACGTTTCGGGCATAAGTCCTTCTTCAGGAATGAGGAAAGTTTGTCCAGCAGGCTAAGATAAAAGGTAGGGAGGAGGGACTTGGGGGAGGGGCGTCGGAAATGTGATAGGTGGAAAGAGGTCAAGGTGAGGGTGATAGGTCAGACTGGGGTGGGGGCGGAGAGGTTAGGAAGAAGATTGCAGGTTAGGAAGGCGATGCTGAATTCGAAGAATTTGACTGAGACAAGGTGGGGGGAGGGGAAACTCGGATTTCACCAGTTTCCTCATTTCCCCTCCCCCCACCTTGTCTCAGTCAAATCCATCGAATTCAGCACCGCCTTCCTAACCTGCAATCTTCTTCCTGACCTCTCCGCCCCCACCCCAGTCTGACCTATCACCCTCACCTTGACCTCTTTCCACCTATCACATTTCCGACGCCCCTCCCCCAAGTCCCTCCTCCCTACCTTTTATCTTAGCCTGCTGGACAAACTTTCCTCATTCCTGAAGAAGGGCTTATGCCCGAAACGTCGATTCTCCTGTTCCCTGGATGCTGCCTGACCTGCTGCGCTTTTCCAGCAACACATTTTCAGCGTCAGTAAGAGTGACCACCGCACAGTCCTTGCGGTGACAATATCACCATGCCAAATGGTATGGACTTCAAACAGATCAAGCAACTTATCGCTGAGCATTTATGAAGCATTGTTAGCCGTTTAAAGTAGCAGCATTGTACTCCAACGTCATCTACAACTGGATCAACCCTGGTTCAACAGAGAATGCAGGAGGGCATGCCAGGATCAGCACCTGTATACCTAGAAATGAGGTGTTAACTTGGTGAAGGTACCAAACAGGACCACTTGCATGCTAACTAGCATAAGGGGTAAACAATGGATGGAGCTAAGTGAACCTACAACCAACGAATCAGATCTAAGCGCTGCAGTTCTTCCGTATCCAGTTGTGAACGGTGATGAACAATTAAACAACTTACTTGAAGAGGAGGCTCCACAAATATTCCCATAATCACTGATGGAAGAGCCCAGCGCATCAGTGCAAAATACAAGGCTGAAGCACTTGCAGCAATCTTCAGCCAGAAGTGCTGAGCGGATGATTCATTTTAGACTCTTCCATGTCCCAGTATCACAGATAAGAATTACCAAATGTTTTGTTTCAGGTGATATCAAGAAATGGCTGAAGTCATTTGCATTGGATCCTGCAAAGGCTCTGGGCCCTGACAACATGCCGGCAATAGTACTGAAGACTTGTGCTCCAGAACTTGCCATTCCCCTTGCCAAATTGTTCCAACACTGGCATCTACAACAGCAATATGGAAAATTGCCCAGGTAAGTCCTATACAAAAAGCAGGACAAATCTAACCTGGCCAACTACTGCCTCATCAGTCTACTCTTGACCATCAGTAAAGTGATGGAAGGTGTCATCAACAGTGCTATCAAGGAGCACCTCCTCAGCAATAACCTGCTCAGTGACACCCATTTGGATTCTACCAGGGCCGCTCAGCTCCTGACCTCATTACAACCTTGGTTCAAACATGGACAAAAGAGCTGAATTCCAGAGGGGAGTGGAGAGTGATAGCCCTTAACATCAAGGCTGTATTCGACCGAGTGTGGCATCAAGGAGCCCAGTAATACTGGAATCAATGGGTATCAGTGGGTAAACTCTCCAATGGTTAGCTTTGTACCTGACACATAGGAAGCTGGTCATGGTTGCTGTAAGTCAGTGATCTCAGCTCCAGGACAGCTCTGCAGGAGTTCCTCAGGGTAGTGTCCTAGGCCCAACCATTTCCAGCTACTACATCAATGGCCTTCATAAGGAATGGGGATGTTCGCTGTTGATTACACAATGTTCAGCAACATTCACGCCTCCTCAGATACTGAAGTAGTCCATGTTCAAATGCAACAAGATCTGGACAATATTCAGGTTTGGGCTGAGCAGTGACAAATAATATTAATGCTATCCAAGTGGAAGGCAATGACCATGTCCAGTAAGACAATATACTCAATGACCTTTGACATTTAGTGGCATTTTCACCACTGAAACCCCCATTAATAATGTCCTTGGGGGTTACCATCGCACAGAAACTGAACCCGACTCACCATATAAACACAGTGTCTACAAGAGCAGGTCAGAAGCTAGAAACACTGCACCTCCTGACTTCCCAAAGCCTGCCCATCGTCTGCAAGACACAAGTTAAAAGTTTGATGAAATACTCCCCACTTGCCTGGATGGATGCAGCTCCAACAATGCTCAAGAAACTTGGTGCCATCAAGGACAAAATAGCCCGCTGAATTGGCACCACATCAACTATCTTCGCATTTAATCTCTTCATCACCAATGCACACTGGTAGCAGTATGTACCATCTACAAGGTGTATGGCAGTAGCTGACTAAGGGACTGCCAACAGCACCTTCCAGACCTGTAACCTCTACCATCTGGAAAGACAAGAAAAGCAGTTACACAGGAACACCACCAACTGCAATTCCCCTCCAATCCACTCACCACCCTGACTTGGAAATATAACACTGTTCCTTCAGTGTCACTACATCAAAATCCTGGAATTGCCTCCCTCAGGGTATTGTGGGTCAACCCACAGCACGTGCCCCCCCCCCCATAGTAGTTCAAGAAGACAAGTCAACTTCTCAAGGTGGTTAGGGATGGGCAAAAAATGTTGGTGATGCCCACATCCTATGAGTGAATAAAAATATAAAGATACAGTGTAATAAATTAATTTTAATTGTAATTAATACACAGAAACTGTACCGATTAATAAACCTATCCTCTCTTCATCTCTTCCACCTTCTATGTTATACAATTCACATTCATGGCCATCCCTTTGATCTTGCCATCTCAATGACCTTGCTGTTCCAATCAAACCAATCATGTAGGTCATCTCTGATAAATGTGTTGATATCACTCTCCACCCCAGTTCAGATTTCCACAATCCGTGCCTACGTCATTCAGTGCCCATTCTTGGACAATATTCTATTCGCTTACTATGGCACTTTCAAATTCCTAATGCTCTATGTCCCTTTGTCCTGAGTGTGCCATGACACTTCCACATTGTCAACTCCCTCACCCTTGTAAAACTATTACTCTCACATTTTGGCCATTTCCATCATACAATTCTTTCCCCGTTCTTTTAAGTTCAAAGGGACACAAATGTGGATAGATACGGTAGACAACTGCTTTGCCATTCACTACCATATCCACTAGATCCAGATGCTACCCTCAGCTGTTGAATGTGATGAGGACTCCAGGAACTTCCTGGATGCAAAAAAAAGACCTTGGTTTCTTTTCTGACCTGCAAGTGCTCCCTTTCCCATCCATCCTAAGCTCCAACATTAAGTGGGAGGACCATGTGCCTCCACCACTTCCATCCTTTAGTTCTGGTCCTCTGGACCAAACTTCGTCCAATGCTCTGCACTGCCCTAGCCCTGAACTCACAACTTGCTCCTGTTTCTCTCCTATGGCCTCTCTGAGCTTGTCTTATCCCTGAGTCCCAGCTCCTGCTCCTTTGATCCAAACACCCACCTTCTACTCCCAATCCCCATGTGAGTTAATATTGTTAACAATTTTCTCAGTACTGCAACTAAAACAGGAAAGACAGTCTACCAAATCAAAATGTCCATATCTGGGGGTTGATGATGGATTCCAGCACACCCCCTTCTCCTATTGGTCAAGGATGATTTAAAGCCTGTCAGCTGATTCCGCCAATTCCTTCTCTTCTGGGTGAGGATGTAATCATGGGGCAAGTCAGGATTTGAATCACTGAATTTCTGCCCCTGTCACAGCATTGAGACTGCTCTTATCCAAGTCAACAATGAGACCTTTAGTGACTGTGACGAGACTATACTTTTCCTCCTCTATTTTTTTTGACTTGTCTACATAGTCAAAACGTTTGGTGCTGGAAAATCGCAGCCAGTCAGGCAGCATCCAAGGAGCAGGAGAGTCAATGTTTCGAACATAAGCCCTTCATCAGGAATGTGGAAGACGGCCCAGGGGGCCTGAAAGATAAATAGGAAGAGAAGATAGCTGGGAAGGTAATAGGTAGATGGAGGAGGGGGCAAGGGTGATAGGTTGGGTGATAGGTGGGAAGGAAGATGGACAAGGAGATTAGATCAAGAGGGCAGTGCCAAGTTAGAGGGTTGAATCTGGGATAATGTGGCGGGAGGGGAGATGAGGAAACTGGTGAAATCTACATTGATTCCTTGTGGTTGGAGGGTCCCAAGGCGGAATATGAGGTGTTCTTCCTCCAGGTGTCAGGTGGCTTGGATTTGGAGGCCCAGGACTTGCATGTCCTGATGAAGTGGGAAAGGGAGTTGCACAATCACACTCACCCTGTCCCGTTCCTAACTTAATATGGACACTTGCAACGGCTTCTCTTCCTGCAACACTTACCTTCTGTGGTCCTCTTCTGTTTTGCATTTACATGTCGCCTCTCTCTGATGCCATCCGAGGACATGGTGGGTGGCAGCTAACATAAATTGCTAAAGGGATATGGATTTGAGAACATGCAGCAATTCAAATTCCTAAACATGACATTGGTTCAGGATCCCAACAACATTCCCTCCACCTTGGACTTTTGGACAAATAGGAACCAAACTTGGACTCACTGAGAAGTAACATTTGTATGACAGTAAGTCATTAGCTGCTGATGTAATAAACTATTCTGCGTTTAAGAGAATAAGACAGAGGTGTCAGACTAAGTTCTTTTGATTGTTGGGTAGAAAGAGTCTGGGTAGTCCAAGTCTGGGACTTGGCATTTGAATTTGCTTAGCCACTTGCTCATCCCACCCTCCCAAGGTCCTGGATGCTCCGTCTCGAAGGACGACACTCCTGTTGCTGACATCCACTTCCATCTCAGCCCCCCCCCCGGTTGGAGAGGCTGATCGCCCCCATCCCTCTTCTGGGAGTCATCACTCGACCACAATCTGTCGTGTGCTAGAGAGAGATCCAGGAGACATCCTTCCTGGGTGTCCTCTTAGATTACAGGTCACAGCAGCCTAAAGAATTGGTGCCCAGGTCTGCCAGATGGATCCCTGCTGGAAACCTTTCCTTGGGGAGGTTTGGTAGTGTCCTCCCATCCAGCCTCTCCAATCGATCAGGAAACTTGGAATGGGAAGCCATTGGTGTGCCTCAGATAAAGAGCTACAGCAAAGCTGACGGACAGGTTCCAGCAGGGTCTCAACCAGTTGTCAGGCAAGTGGAAGATTCAGAATGGTACCAGAGGTGGGAAGACAACAGCAGCAGGACCAGGAGCAACGTGCCAAAGAATGAACATACTGGTCACCTTTGGTGAGATCACAAGAAAGGCAATGAAGGAGATGCATTCCATCACATGCAGAAAAACAATGTCAACCATGACTCAGTTAATTGCAATATGACCCTGAGAAGGTTGAGAGTTCACATTCCAGACTGGAGACTTGAACGCAAAATCTATGCTGAGACTCCAGCGCTGAAGGATGTGTTGCACTGTCTCTTTGATGAAGCTGTTCTCTCTCACGTGGGTGGCATGGTGGCTCAGTGGTTAGCACTGCTGCCTCATAGCACTAGGGTTCGATTCCATCCTCGGCAACTATCTGTGTGGAGTTTGCGCTTCCTCCCCGTGTCTGCGTGGGTTTCCTCCAGGTGCTCCTGTTTCCTCCCACAGGTTAGGTGAATTGGCCATGCTAAGTTACCCAGAGTGTCCGGAGATGTAGGTTAGGTGGACTATTCATGTAGGGTTACAGCGATAAGGTAGGGCTGTTGGTCTGGTTGGGGTGCTCTTCAGAGGCTTGGTGTGGACTCAGGCCTGCGCCTACACAGTAGGGGTTGTGTGAAGTGGCTGCAGAAGATCCAATTTGAAAAAGCAGCACTGGAGTTCTCCCCTATGTCTCTGCCAATGCTCACCAGCAGCAACACCTCGGACTGAATACTGTTACTGATCTGTGATTAGAATGAAATGTGGATTTGCCAAGGTCATGGTATTGCCTGTGTGTAGACAATTACTGTGTGCACCAAGCATGAAGCCACAACATTTCACAATAGGAAATGTTTCACTACTTCCCCTGCAGCAAATAATGTACATTAACTCCCTCCTGTCTGTGTATTGAGAGTGATGGTTTTATTCTGGAGTGGTCAAAAGCTTTAAGTCAGAGAAAATGTGAGACTGACTCTGGAGAGGAGGGCTGTTGGCTTGGATAGCTTGCATAGTGACCTTTTGCCAACAGAGACCAGGGACAATAAGGTGCATAGGTGAAACAGGGCTGGCATTTGGTAATGATTTAGGTATTTATACTGACCCATGCAGCAGGAAGGGCAGAGAATTCTAACAGCGCCCAGTAAATGTCTCATGATATTAAAGGGTTGGTTGGGATTAAGGTAAAGCCGTTGGTTGGTTATAGTGGGTGAGGATATATAATAGGTTAGCCAGCTATATCCCATCCTCCCCCCTCACCTCTAGAAAACGGAGAGTGGGAAGGTGCCAAAATCAGAAACCTGCCCACCAATTTAGCTTGTCAAGAGCTTGATTAACCCCAATTTTGCTCTGCCTATGCCATGATCATAATATGGCATGGACTGGCAGACAGCAGCCTCCTCAGAAATGCAGGAAGCAAAGGGCAGTAATACCTTCAAAGAGTTCTCTGCTCACATTGTGGGCATCCACCCATAAGTTATTACTTCCTGCCTGGACCATCCTGCACAACCCATTCCTCCCGTGTCCTAATTTGGCCAACACTCTCTGCCTAATGTCCCTGACTTCACTGAGAATCCATTGGGCTTTCATGTTGAATGGTACTGCCCTGGCAGTGCCCACTGCTCTAGGCCTGGCACTGTTCCAGTTGCTGCCCAATCAGATTGGTTAGCAGCGCCAGGGGGTGGGACATTCGCCTGCTGATCTGTGAGAGTCCCATGATGCATCAGTTTAGTTTGGACATCATGTGATATGGCCGCAGGGCTGGCTTCTTCCAGGTGCAGGGCTGCCAGCTGATAGCTGAAGTTTCTCCTGGGGCTGTGGGTAAGGTGTGAGCAATCTGCCCATCAAGCCATATCTTGTAAAATTCTGTCTGTAGTCTGTAAAGAAATCTATTGCATGTGAATGGAAACTATTTATTCATTCCAGTCCATTCTAAATTCATTCGCCTCTGAACACTAATTGCATACATACTCTTTAAAATGTACAGTTTTTCTAATGGTATGCATGTGCATTGTCATTGGCTGTTCGTCTGGTATGCACTTATCCTGGGTTGCAGTTCAATCTCAAGGCAATATCGTTCCCATGGCAAATGTTGCTGCTATGGTAGTTGTTGTTGCTGATCCATTGCCCTTATTGGGAAATGGTGGAGCATTGGGACTGATAATCATTCTGTACTCTGCACAGTTTATAACATTACATCTTTCTCATTATCTGTCTGCAATAAAGGAGCTGCTTGTATGCATTCATGTGCAAACATGTCTCTGGTTGCCATGATGCAGTTGGTCACTCATATATGAAGGTGATCAATTCTCTGTACAGGTCTCAAATTTTCAAATGGGCTGATTGTTGTTGAGAGTACTGAATGTTTACATTCTGACTAATGCTCGGCTCTGGTAATGAGTTGGCACCTTAATCGAAATAAAATTGGGCTTCCTGTCAGTTTACTTTGATGTTGTCATTCACTCATGTGACTATGTCTAGCTTGAGTAGACTTTTAGGCATTGGGAGTGTGGTTTGAGTGCACAATGACATTAATTGCTTGACTGGAGAGCTTTACATGTCTACAGTATATACGTTTCTCCACTCTAAGATTGCCTTCTGCACCTTGATTGTTTTTATCACCTTTTTGATGATTATCACTGCTGTGGAAATAATGCATGGTGCTGAATTTCTCAATCATTGATGAAGCAACAGAATTTTCCAATCCTAGACTGGAGGACCATTGTCACTCATCATTGTGTCAGAAATGCCGCAATGATCAAAGTGTTTTCAAACATTTTACAATCCCACTATTAGTCATTGAGGAAATCTCGTCTCACTTCCATTATTCAGAATGGTCGTCAACAGTGATGAGATCATCAGTTCCACAAGAGTGAACAAGTCGTAGTCTTAGAGGCATAGAGATATACAGCACAGAAACAGACCCTTCAGTCCAACTCATCCATGCCGACTAGATATTCTAAATTAATATAGTCCCATTTGCCAACACTTGGCCCATATCCCTCTAAACCCTTCCTTCTCATCTACCCATCCAGAAGCCTTTTAAATGTTTTAATTGTAGAAGCCTCCACCACCTCCTCTGGCAGCTCATTTCATATACACACCATCCTCTGTGTGAAAATTTGTCCCTTAGGTCCTTTTTAAATCTTCCCCTCTCGACTTAAACCTATGCCCTCTAGTTTTGGACTCCCCCACCCCAGGGAAAAGACCTTGACTATTCACCTTATATATGCCCCTTATCATTTTATAAACATTGCTAAGGTCATCTCTCAGCCTCTGACACTCCAGGGAAAATAGCCCCACCCTATTCAGCCTCTCCCTCTAGCTCAAACCCTCCAACTCTGGCAACGTTCCTGTAGATCTTTTCTGAACCCTTTCAAGTTTCATAACATCTTTCCTCTAGCGGAGAGACCAGTATTGAACGCAGTATTGCAAGAGTGGCCTCACCAATGTCCTGTACAGATGCAACATGATCCCCCAACTCCTGTAGTCAATGCATTGAACAATAAAAGCAAGTGCGCCAAAAGCCTTCTTCACTACCTGTCTACATGTGACACCATGTTCAAAGAACTATGAACCTCCACCCCTAGGTCACTTTGTCCTCGGGAACTCTTCTGCAAGATTCATGGGATGTCATGGTCATTAGCACCTCTTTTGTTTACTTAGCTTTGTTTACCTTTTATAAGCACTGGACTGGCTGCTGTGGTCCTTAATCTCATTGCTCATGTCTGGTCACTTTTCTTACCTTCTTTGGACTAGACTCAACTCGCTTCATCAATCTCCCTCTCATCTCCCGAGGAATTATAACTCAAGTTCCATTGTACAAGCCCTAGAGAGAGAGATTGGGCAAACTGTGCCTGTATTCTCTAGAGTTTAGAAGAATGAGAGATGATCTCATTGAAACTTACCAAATAATTGAAGGGGTAGTCATGGTAGACGCAGGTAAAATGGCTGCCCCAAGTTGGGGAAGTCCAGAACGAGGGGGAACAATTTAAAAATAAGAAGAATAGCACTTGGGTCAGAGATGACAAGTTTTTTTTCCCTTAGAGAATTGTGAACCTTTGGAACTCTCTACTGCAAAGATCTGTGGAAGCCCATTCTTTTAAGGGAGAGATTGATAGATTTCTGATTACATATGGGGTTATGGGATGGCTAAAAAGGCATTGAAGTGTTCAATCAGCCATGATTGTATTGAATGGTGTGGCAGACTTGATGGGCTGAATGGCCCACTCCTGTTCCTATGTTCTTGTGTTCTGATGCCACGCTGGGCTGTCACTTTATCTCTGTTTGCCCAAATATTCTCTTCTAGCAACAAGTGAAGATTTCAGATCATCCTTTCATCATTACTTTTTACAGCATCTGAAGACATTTCTTGACCTGAGCGTGTTATTCGTCTTTCAGTTAAATGTCTTTGTTGGATTGATGACTTCCAGAGTATATTGTTTCTCACTGAATCTGCAAGATTTTATTCCCTGTATCAGTTTTCTCAACTTTCTTCATAGGAGAGCAGTTCTCAACAGCCTCTCAGCAATGTGCACCCATTACCCATGCTTGTACATTGATTGAAATGATATGAAAATGAAGCAACATACTTTGAAGATACTTTGTGGAGCAGATAGAGAGATTCATCACAGAGTCTGGCAGCACGGAGACAGGCTGATGGGCCCAAGCTCATCTATGCTGACCAAAATATCCATCCACTCGATCCCCATTTCCCTGCACTTGGCCCATATTTGAGGAAAATGTTTTGAAGTGCTTTGTGGTCAGATGCAACCATCACTTTCTCTTTCTCACACATTGATTAAAATTCTCACAATCAGGGGCACACTTTTTCCCAAACTGTACGTAGCATTGTTCGGTTTATGCTAATACCCTGGATGCAGATAGTACTGATTGGCCTTTATGCATGAGAGCTGCTCTAAGTCCTGTCTCACTGGCATCATATTGCAAGGCCTAAGAGAGTCCCTCTTCATGGTCCCTGGTACTTCTCAGATTTATGGGACCTTTCTTCAGCCATATCGCCCCCAAACCCACTAACCTTCCCTCTAACATCGTTTGGGTGCTTGAAATTAGAAACCATAGTCACAGCGGTTTAAATAATTTTTAAAATTATAGAAAAACTTCCTGCTTTTTTGTACTCCCCGTCGCTATTAATAAAACCCATCAAAAGCTTAGGTTTTACTGACACATTTTATAGCTGTGGTTTTGTCAGACAATTGCACACAACTTGGTCATTCACATTATGCAACTGGTTCCATTGCTTTGGACTTGGTCCCATGCAACATTTGGACAGTGGCATCCAAAAATCCTTGAATCTCATAAACACGTACGCATGAGAATATCTTAAACTCACAGTGGCAAGTTTTATTGCCGCATGGCTCCTGGTTTTGTGTGTGTGTGTGTGTGTGTGTGTGTGTGCCTCAGTCCCAGTCTCAGGGTTTTCATATTCAGTTTCTCTCTCACACTCACAAACTTGCACTCACTGACTTGAGTCGTGGTCAGAATGGATTCTTGTGGATTCCTGATCGACAGTAGAATCCTGCTTTCTGCAAAAACATTCCTTTCTAAATTCTTTCATAAGGGTGAGTGTGCTTGGCAAGGCCAGCATTTCTTCAGTCCAGTGCAGGTCTATGTAGGTTCAGAGAAGTTGCTGATGTGCCCTGTACGGTCAGTGTGATAAACTTTTGGTGTGCCTGTTTAGATTATAAAAATGCAGCAATATCAAATTAGCAGAAGTCGGACACCGCTCAGAACAGTCCATTCAAATGGACTGAGATAGAGAGATCAATGATGTATAACCTACAAAGCATGACTCAGTGACTTGCGACCAAACAAATACTGACTGTATGACAGCACCTGATATAAAACATGCACAATACGTATGAGCTACTGAGCAAAGATAAGAAATCATTCGCAATGTGCTGTGTCTACCTACTCACATTAGAAAGTCACTTTGAATGGAGAGTGTATACTTGGACATGGTTCACTCTGTTATCACAAGAAGATAGTATATGCAGCAATGAATAACCTTTTACTCTGGATCATTCATTTGGTATATTGAAATGGAATGTACACTGATACGGTGGTACAATTATCCTCTGTTCTCTGTGTTGGCTATGGTTGGCAGTAAGTTACCAATGGCAGTAGAAATCTGCATATTTATCCAAGAGAGATAAAGCCGGAAAGATTGCTTCAAGTAGATTGCGCCTGACAATTACATGTCAAGTGTTGGATCAGTGAAGGTTTAGAATTTGGCAAGGGGTTCAGGTCAAGAAAGGACCAGGCCAGGGCCCACACGCTATGGAGGGGAGGAATTCAGGAAAGGCCCAGGCCAGGGCCCACACCCCATGGAAGAGCGGAGGTCAGGAAAGGCCCAGGCCAGGGCCCACACACCACAGAGAGAAGTCTGGAAAAGGTCTTCTGTGGGTAAAGTTGAAATTTAACAGTTTGCTTCCAGCTGTGTCTAAAGTGAAAAAAATTAAAGAGTTCTCACAGAGTTTCTGACACCAGGCTGGGACAAAAGGAGGGACAAAACTTAGGTTTAGCTCATAGATTAACCCTTTTACAACCATTACCTGATGCAACAACTCAAGATTTTCTTTCGATTTAGTCAACCCATTTTACAGTGATACAAATAACTAATTTCATTAGCACCACTTCTTCTCCTTCCAAGACCATGACTTCACAAATTGAGCAAACTGGTGATTTGACAATCTTTCCGAAGGCAGGAATTTTGGTCTTGAAAGATTGAAAGATTGGCAGGTCGGTGGATTGAAGACTGTTGAGCTTGAGGTTGATCAACTGTATTTCTTTCACCTCTGGAGAAATCTTTCTCTCGCAAACAGTTTCTGTAGAGGACTCAGTTGACTGTCAACTCTTGTTGTAGTAGGTGGGAGACTACCTTATCTGGAGGACCTTTGAATGTCCTTCATGGAAGACAATTGTACTGATGAAAGAAATTGCTTCATTCTTAGCACCCTATGGTGGATATGTAATGGACTGCTCTCAAGAGGGTGGCTGTTTTGAACACCTTCATCGTGCTGTGTGTTCTTTTCCCTGGTGGAGCAGATTTCCTTTGCACCAGTGTAGTCAGTGGCATCGAATGCTCTGCATTACTCCTGTGTGTAGCAGACTGCTGTGCTGTCAGCACTGGCACTATTAAGAGTGCATCAACGATCTCCAATGGACTCTGTTGTTTAATTATAGCAGCATACCTGGTTGTTGTCTCATATTTTGCTGTTAGTCATCCTCTGAGGATGCTTTCATGGCATCGGGCATGAAAAACATTTCCTGACACCTTGTGCAAGCTGTGGCTTCATCCCTTTTGGTCGAGTGAAATAAATTTCAGACCAATGTCCTCTGGTTGAGGCTTCACCTTCCATTTAGCCATTAACCTTGGAAGGCTTATGAAGGCTTCCACTGCTTGTGTTTTCCTAGATGGGTGATGGTAGTTTTCTAATGAAGCAGTTGAACTCCTTCTATGAATTGCAGGATATTGAGGGTGAAACATGCATCCTTACTTCACAGGGAGCTTTCTGTGTCCTGGATGACATACACATTCTCGAACAGTTGGTATCCTTGGTGCTGCTGTGACACCCATTAGATTGCTTTAATCTTAGGCATTGTTTTATCTACACTGCATACCTGTAGGTTTCTAGGCTCACATTTTCTGTGTTAGTTGAGGTATTTAGTCAGATAAGACAGTGACACTTGCTACTATATCAATCCTAAACTGAGTAAAATTCCACTGACATAAATAAGTTCAATTATATCTAATTGTGCAAGGACCTCCTATTCCTCTGGGAATGTCTTGAGTATCTCCTTTGATGGTGGTATTTGGGTATCTCTTCTAATGGAGCTCTTTATACACATTTCTGCCTGTGCAGTGGTTCCCAAACTTGTCCCACAACAAACTTTTCTTAGTGTCTGCAATTTGCTGAGACCCTGGACTGTAAGAGCAGGAATAGTGGGGAGGAGCTTATCAGAGTTAAGGATGTGGGGGAGGGGTGGAGGTGGGGAAGAGGAGCACATTGAAGGGGGTGTAAAAGCTTTAAATCAGCAGTTTTGGTGGTGTGGGGAGGTCTGGTTACTTAAAATTATAAATCAATTGACTTTTCTATTGGACTTTCCAGGGAAGAATTCAAGCCTCCAGGATTGGGCAGTTAGGCTGTGCTCACTATTGAAACAACCCGGATTTAAAGGGCCCACAGAGCAGTTAGCATTCACAGCTCCAGGGTATATCAGAGTTAGTGACCCCAAAGATGTGGCCAGCAATACCATTGGAGGTTGTGACCCTTGCATGGGAAACCTTGAACTAACGCTTCTGCTGTTCTGTAACTATTTCTGACTTCTGCACGTCCTGAGGAAATGACCCTTATTTTAACACGCATAACACACTTTTGTCATAGAAGGATACTGTCTTTCCCTGTGAGTCTTTTTTTGTTCCACAGTGCTGACAATAATTCTTAGTATCTGCTAAAAATCACACAACACCAGGTTATAGTCCAACTGATCTATCTGGAAGTATTAGATTTCGGAGCACTGATCCTTTATCGGGTAGCTGTCTGATGAAGGAGCAGCGCTCTGAAAGCTAAGACTTCCAACTAAACCTGTTGGACTATAACTTGGTGTTGTGTGATTTTTAGATTTGTCCACCTCAGTCTGGCACCTCCACATCTTAGTATCTGGTGTTTTGTCTAATTTTTGTGTTAGCTTGTCATGTTACTCCTTTGATGCTGCCAGACCTGCTGAGCTTTTCCAACAATTTCTCTTTCTGTTTCAGAAGTATTATGACTTTTTTCCTTTCTTCTTAATGTCTTGATCAATGTTATGGGTGTGGAAATATCTCACATATGAGTAAGCTCAACATTGTTTTAAATTGCTGTTCTCTAAGCTTGTCTTATGTAGCCCACCCTGACTTTTTCTGCATTATTTTCTCTGCTGAGGTCTGGCTACCTTATAGCCTTAGAGTACATGGTAGCTGTTATTGCTTCCATGAGTCTATGCTGACTGATGTACATTGAAATGTTTTTAGCTGCTGGTTGACTCATAGAACCTTTCTTAAAATAACGATGCTCTTAAAGTGTTATCCCTCTTGTCTGCAAAAAAGTAAGCATTTCCTCCTTTCTTTTAAGTTCTTCAGGGTTTCCTTCTCCTTGTGGTGGGCAGTCAGATGCATACTGCTGCTGCCAGAGGGCAATTATTGTCGTCTTCTTACAATATGGCTTGATAGCTGACACCAGCTGGTGACTTGTAGTTGAGGTAGAGTGTTCCCACTAATCCTCCTTGCTATGCAAGTCCGTGGTGGAGAATGGACCATGAATTGATTTCAGCTGAAGAGGTTCATGTCTTATCACAGAATGCTGTTGGATCACATCTCAGTAATGATAAATAAGTTACTTTAACTCTTAGACACAAGAAGTCTTACCAACAACTTGTATAACTCCGTCTGGACCATGCCAGAACCCAACTACCTTCCTACTTGAATTGGTCCATAACCCCTATCTAGCAGCTGTAGGATATATGGAGGTGGGTAGGGATTTATCTTAAGCTATAGATAAACCCTTTCATTTCCATTATCTTACACAGTCTGTACCTCCCAGACACAGCCTGTCTGTGTGTCGTCAGGAAACATATGTTTTCTGCCCATTGAGTCCACGCCGACTTCCAAATAGCATCCCATCCTATCCCTGTAACCCTCCATTTCTCATGGCTAATCCACTGAGCCTGCACATCCCTGTACACTATGGGACAATCTAGCATGGTCAATCTACCTAACCTGCACATCTGTTGAGTGTGGGAGGAAACCGGAGCACCCTGAGGAAACCCACGCAGATGTAGGGAGAATGTGCAAACTCCACACAGACCTGAGGGTAGAATCAAACCCAGGTCCCTGGCATTGTGTGGCACCAGTGCTAACCACTGAGCCACTGTGCTGCGCCGCATCTGGACTAATAAAGTCTTTGGCCTTGTCAAGTTGCAGTGAGATTTCTTTAATAGTTGGTATGGGACAGCTTTTTAAAAATATATTCATTCATGGGATGCTGGCGTCACTGGCTGGGCCAGCATTTATTGCCCATCCCTAATAGTCCAGGTGGCATTTTAGGAGTCAAATACATTTCGGAGAATCTAGAGTCATATGTAGGCCAGACCAGGTAAAGATGGCAGATTTCCTTAGCTAAAAGACATTGTGTGACTCCCAGCAGCTTAGCTGTTACTTAGTCAAGCGTAGGGCTAATGTTAGGCATTAGCTCCTGGAGTTCCCAGTCTCATGTGTTCCCACACAACACAGTGCACAAATATCACAATAGAGCAATAAGAAACTTGCAATGCTTTGTTTGGAGCTTGCCATCCTAACGTTTGCTCCTTTTCCAACTTTGTAGGTCTGGGCAAGCGAATTGTGGGCACTGATGCAGGCTAAAAAGAGATGGAAACTCTCTAAACCCTGTGTTCTCTTGGCAATGCTTGCAAACACCAGTCTATCTGCTCACATCCCAGAGGGCATGGCGGGCAAGGAGGTAGCATTGAAAAATTTCCATTTATATAGCAGTTTTGACATTCGCAGGTCAATCCAAAGCGCTCCAAACATGCTTTGAAAAATAATCACTGTTTATATTGTACGCTATATGGTAGGCAAATAGCACAACAAACCTGCACAAACAATTCTATGAAAGTAACCAGATAAAATATATTTTGGTGATGTTGGTTGAGTGAGAAATATTGGTCAGGACTTCAGGAATACTTTCAAGAGTAGAGTGGTGCTGGAAAAGCACAGCAGGTCAGGCAGCATCTGAGGAGCAGGAAAATCAACATTTCGGGCAAAAGGGCTTTTGCCCGAAATGTTGATTTTCCTGCTCCTCGGATGCTGCCTGACCTGCTGTGCTTTTCTAGCACTACTCTAATCTTGACTCTAATCTCCAGCATCTGCAGCACCCACCTCTACCTTAAGGAATACTTTGCCTGCTCTGCTTTGAAATACTAAAATGGATTTTTTTAAATGGGCGGCACGGTGGCACAGTGGTTAGCACTGCTGCCTCACAGTGCCAGAGACCCGGGTTCAATTCCCGCCTCAGGCGACTCTCTGTGTGGAGTTTGCACATTCTCCCCGTGTCTGCGTGGGTTTCCTCCGGGTGCTCCGGTTTCCTCCCACAATCCAAAAATGTGCAGGTTAGGTGAATTGACCATGCTAAATTGTCCGTAGTGTTAGGTATAGGGGTAAATGTAGGAGTATGGGTCTGGGAGGTATACGCTTCGGCGGGTCGGTGTGGACTTGTTGGGCCGAAGGGCCTGTTTCCACACTGTAAGTAATCTAATCTAATCTAATCTAAAATGTCCATTTAAGAGTGCAGACTGAGCCCCGGTTTAATGTCTCATCTAAAAGGTGACACCGAAGGCAGGTCAGCACTCCCTCAGTACTGCCCAGAGTGAGTCATAAGTTAAGAGCAAAGTGTGACAGGGCAAAGTAAGAACAGGGCTAAAAGGTGTGTATTTCAGGAATGTTGTATTATTGATAGTTGCACTAATATTCAGTTGGTAGGCAGATAATTTGCTGACTGATGCATCAGTCACTTATTTGCAACCTGGCTGTGCCACGTATTGACTGACACAGCAGGAAGCAGAGTTAGGAAGTCTAAGGCAGAAGGGACTGTTCAGTGACTTTCCTACAATGCTACATATATCCTACAGGCTGATAGAAACAGCCCAAGACTGTGTGGTAGTGGTCAGTTTACTGACCATGAATCCGGCACGTTAGGATCTAATTCATCCATAAAACTGAGATATATAGGAGTAGAGTTAGGCCATTACACCCATTGAATCTGCTCTGCCATTTGATCATGGCTGATATGTATCTCAGCCCCATTCTCCTGCCTAACCTTTGATCCCCTCATCAATCAAGAACCTATCAATCTCCGTCTTAAGTGCATTCAATTACGTGGCATGCACAGCCCTTCGCAGCAGAGTTCCACAGATTAACCATCCTCTGGCTGAGAAATTCTTCCTTGTCTCACTTCTAAAGGATAGTCCCTTCACTCTGAGGCCGTGCCCTTGGGTCCTAGTCTCTCCTACCACAGGAATCACCTTGTCTATGCCCACTCTATCCGGTCCTCTCAGCATTCTGTCAGTTTCAAACAGATACCCCCTAATCCTTCTAAACTGCATTGAGTACAGATCCAGAATCCTGAACTGCTCCTCATATGACAACCCCTTCATCCCCGGGATCTTTCTTATAAACCTCCTCTGGACCTCTCCAACACAAGGTTATCCTTCCTTAGATATGGGGTCCAAAACTTTACACAATATTCCAAATGTGGCGTGACCAGAACTTTATGTAGCCACAGTGGTTCACTTCTGTTCTTGTATTCTCAAAATGAATGCTAACAGTGCATTTGCCTTCCTAACTGCCAACTGAAACTTTATGTTAACCTTAAGAGAATCCTTAACTAGGACTCCTTTGTGCTTCAGATTTCTGAAGCCATTTAGAAAATAGTCTGTGCCGCTAGTCTTCTTATCAAAGTGCATACCCTCACACCTTTCCATACTGAATTCTACCTGTCACTTTTTTCCTAGCATGTCCAAGTCCTTCTGCAGCCTCCCTGCTTCCTCAACACTATCTCTTTCTCCACCTATCTTTGTCATCTACAGATTTAGCAACAATTCCCTCAGTCCCTTCCTCCAGATCATTAATGTATAGCGTGAATAGTTGTGGTCTCAACACTGACCGCAGTGGAACTCCACTAGTTCCTGGCTGCCATCCTGAAAAAGATCCTTTTATCTCCACTTTCTGCCTTCTGCCAGTCAACTAAACCGCTATCCATGCCAGTACCTTGTCCTAAAACCATTGGTTCTTATCATATTTAGCAGCCTCCTGTGCAGTACCTTAACAAAGACCTTTGGGAGATCGAAATAGATTACATCCACTGGCTCTCCTTTGTCAAACATATTCATTACGTCCTCAAAGAATTTGAACAGATTTGTCAGGTATGATCTTCCCTTGATGAAGTCACGCTGACTCAGCCCTATTTTACCATGCACTTCGAAGTACTCTGCAATCTCATCCTTAAAATCTTACCAACTACTGAGATCCGGCTATAGGCCTGTAATTTCCTGTCTTCTACTTCCCTCCCTTCTTAAATCGTGGTGTTACCTTAGCTATTTTCGAGTCTTCCGGGACCCTCCCTGACTCCAGTGATTCCTGAAAGATCGCCACTAATGCCTCTACAACATCCTCCATTTTCTTCTTCAGAACACTAGTGTGCAGTCCATCTGGTCCAGGTGATTTATCCACCTTTAGACCTTTCAGTTTCCCCAGCATCTTCTCTTTAGTGATGGCCACTACACCCACCTCTGCTATGACTCCCTTGAAGTTCTGATATGCTGCTGGTGTTTTCTAATGTGAAGACAGATGCAATGTACCTGTTCAGCTCCTCTGCCATTTCTTTCTTCCATGACTACTTCTCCAACATAATTTTCTAGCGATCCGATGTTCACTTTTGCCTCTCTCTTGCCCTTTACATATCTAAAACAACTCTTGAAATCTTCTTTAATATTATTCGCACATTCTCATATTTTATCTTTTCCCTCCCTTTTTGCTTTTTTTCACTTACCCTGTACTGGTTTCTAAAGGCTTCCCAATTCTTTGGCTTGCCTCTAACCTTCCCTGCATTGTATACTTTTTCTTTTGCTTTAAGCTGTGCCCAATTTTCCTTGCCAGCCATAGTTGCCTTGTCCTCCCCTTTCTATGTTGCTTCTTCCTTGGGATGAATTTCAGCAGTATCTCCCAAATTATCCCAGAAACTCCTGCCATTGTTGCTCCACTGTCTTCCCTGTCAGGCTCCCTTTCCACTCAAACCTGGCCACTTGTTTCTATGGTGAAAAACTTCACTAAATGTAATTGCGAACAGGAAGCCAGCACAGATATTTTTCCAATGACTTTTGTCGAAGATTAGCACCAGTAATTCAGCGATCAAGGTAACGATTTGGGGACCTGAATTCAAATCCTACCACGGCAGGTGGTAGAATTTGAGTTAAATTTTAAAACAGAAATCTGGAATTAGGAGTTTAATGATAGCTATGAAAAATCCATCTTGTTTAATGATATCTCCTTAGGAGAGGACACTGCTATCCGTACCTACCTAATTGTTGGTCTAAATGCGACTCCAGACCCTCAACTAGGGTGATTGATTCTTAGCTGCTGAGCAATTAGGGATGGGCAATAAATGTTGGTTTAGCCAGTGACATCCACTTCTGTGAATGAATAATAAAAAAAAGTTGGGAGTGTGTGTGAAGAGAGATCTCTGAATAAGTGAATAAATTTGCTTCTGTGCCTTGTCTCTGCTTCACTTCTGAGCTTGGGCACATTTGGAGCTTCACTTGGAGCTATAAAATGTCCAATTCTCACCATTTAAGACTTGACTCCTGAAGCCGAGGGGTAGAAATTCAAAAAGTTAGGAAAACCACAGAGCAGTACCTAACGAGAAATGAGGAACTGCAGAGCGGGACTTTCCCATCAGGGAAAATAGTTTATCTGCCCAAGTAAATCCCTTAATCATCTTAAACACCTCCAGTAAAACCTTTAATCTTAAATTTGTACACGCGCAAGTGGAGTCTTTGGCACAGTCCGGGTGTTCCTAGCTCTGAGCCTGGAAGTCTGGATTCATCTGGACACTTGCCACAGATGTGTGTCATAATGTATCTGAACAGGTTGATCTAAATAAACGTACAACCCGCCTTCATAATTTAATGCATGCGTTATACCCCAGTCAAGGACAATATATTGACCCAGATTTTGCTGCCTATACAACGCTGAGTTTAATTCTAATGTTTACATTATCCACTCATTTGCAGAGAGGAAGAGGTGCCCTGAAGATTAGCACAAGTTGTTGGATGATTTGTATGGACAGTCAATTCTTAGTTTCTGGCGGGGGGAATGTTCACTCTTAACCTCCCTGTGTGTTTCAACAAATTGCTGTACATGGATGTTGGTTACCAATTAACTTCATCACCAGAAAGTTAAGGCAAATACTGAGGTGATTATTGTCCAGCATTGCTGTGTACCATCTCTGGATGGGGACAATTGTAAACATTGGAGCATCATTCTTGCAAAAAGTTCCTTTAAATCTTTAAAATTAAATTTGACCAGACTCCTCATTGTTCTTCCGGACTACAAAGGAGCGTAAAAAGGTATAAGTATCTCCAGGCTTCAACATGCATGTAAAAATACACGTTACCACAGCGACTCAGATATCGTCAGTGATCTGTAATTGCAGGACAACACTTACTGTCCCATTTAATGGAACAACTTACTCTTCAGATGAGATAATTGATCCCCTCTTGGACTGTGATGATGCAAACCCATGTGGTCTTCAAGTTAAAAGAGTGGTCACTTAATATGGTAATGGAACCAAACCAAACGTTCAAAGGGGAAGTGAAAATGCAAGATGGCATATGAATAGAAACTGGCAACCAATGTAAAAAGTGAATCCAAAAGCGTTCGACTACCATGTTATTGGTAAAAGGGGTGATAAAATATGCGTGAATTGACTAGGGGCTGATAAAGGAATTTAGACTTGGAGGCTAAGGGCATGGCTGAGGTATTAAATGAATACTTTGCGTCTGTTTTTAGCAGGGAAGAAGATGCTGCCTAATTCATGGTAAAAGAGGAAGTAGTTTAAAAACTTGAAGGGTTTAAATGACATGGAAAATGAATTGAATAGGCTGTTGTGCTAAAAATGGATAAAGCACCTGGACTGGATGAGATTCATCAAAGGATGCTGAGGGAAGTGAGAGTGGTAACAGGCACCTTGCACTTTCTGACTGGGCATAATTTCGAAATAGACAAATATTACAAAGCTTGGAAGCAATGTGACCAGTGCAAAGGTGGGACAGAATAATAAAAGGCTTAAGACTGGTTGGGGCAATGGTTGTGAAAGTGGCATTTTTTAAAATTCAAAGAAATCTGAAGTGATTGTTTTGTTAGGAAGAACATAGGGAGACAGTATATAAAGACAGGTCCAACAATGTTATAGCCGCTCCAAGCACGGGACTAGGCCTATATGTGCATACTTCATTGAAGGTGGCAGGACTGATTAGGGGCACTGTTAATACAGCAGAGAGCATCTTAGGCTTCAATAATAGACTGTAGTGTTCAAAGGTAAGGAGGAACTGTAATTAGATTAGATTAGATTAGATTACTTACAGTGTGGAAACAGGCCCTTTGGCCCAACAAGTCCACACCGACCCACCGAAGCGCAATCCAGCCACCGTGCCTCCCAATGTTAACCTTTTATGGAACAATTTTATCCTGTGACCTCCACCACTTGGAAGGACAAGGACAGTAGATATATGGGAACACTACTTTCTTTATCTTCCCCTCCAATTCACTTGGAAATATACGTGTTGAAATCCTGGAATTCCTTGCTTAATATCTTTGTGATGCCCTTACACCCAAGGAATATTGTGCTACTTTGGGTGACACACTTTAGGAAGGATGTGAAAATACTGGACAGAATGTGAAAACAATTAATGAAAATGAGTTCAGGGATGAGAAACCACAATCCTGGATTGGAAAGGTTTGGGCTGTGTTCGCTGGAGAAGAGAAGGTTTGAGAGGACATTCTATGGCAGTATTGTAAAGCATGATGTGTCTGGATAGGGAGAAACTGTTCCTATTGATGGAAGGATTGAGAACGAGAGGGCAGAGATTGAAGGAGATTAGCAAATGAAACAATGGAGAAATGGAAATAATTTCTAACACAGAAAGTGGTCAGGATCTGGAAGGCACGGCCTGAAAATATGGTGGAGACAATTTCAACCCAGGAATTTAAGAGAAAGTTAGAGTAATATCAAAAAGGACGAATGGGGGTGGGGTGTGGTGTTAAAGACGCACACTGGGGAATTGGACTAGGTAAAATTACCCTTTCTGAGAGCCAGCATAGGTATAATTGTCTGAGTGGCCTTCTCCTGGGCTGTAACCATTCTGTGATTTATTTATTCCTGACTACAGTATTTATCATTTTGGTAATCCATTAGTCATTGGCTTGCATATCTCTTCAGATGTATAATTCTGGACGATATGACAAAGGGCACTAGAGGTGGTTTGTTGATACAAACTTGTGAAGGCTAATCATAGGACAAATACAGATAAATATTTATTGAAGTAGAAAAAGATTCAAAAGCTGTAAGTGGTTTACCAGGAACAAAGCTTGAGCCCAGAACAATGACTTATTTAAAAAACAGTAAGGTGTGCTGATGGTTTGATATTCTGATCATTGACATCAAATAGTCCAAAGGGTTTTCTTTATCCAGATTTATCCTGTGATCTCTAAATCCTTTGTTTTAGATTTGATGCTACACACTTGGCCACACATGTTGGCCCTCCATCAAAGTTCAATTTATTGTGGTAGTGCTAACATCTGTCTGATTTTCAGAACTGCACGCCACAGCTGGATAACCTCCCATGTCTCTGCAAAGGCAGACAAGATGATACAATAACTACCCTCCATTTCCTTCTTTGGACTTTAACACATAGACCACCCTCTCAGATAAGCTGCACATGTCGCCTGCTATAATTATTACCACAACATCATCAATATGTTAAACTTACATTGCATTCTTTATGGTGGAAAATATTTCAAAGCTCTTTACAGAGGGACAATGAAAGAAAAGAATGCCAAAGCAGAGGCGGAGGTATCAGGAGTAGGGAGCAAAATGCTGTGTTTTATGGAGAGTTTTGAATGGAGCAGATGGATCGACAGAAGGGTTTGTGAAAGGAAACCTCTGAATGTGACAATGTGTATTGCCAGCTCCCCAATACCAATTGCTTCAATACTAGCAGAGTGTACAATCCAGTGATGTACTGGAACAACTCACCAAGGCTCCTTGGACAGCACCTGCCAAACCTATGGCCTCTACCACCTGGAAGGACAGGGACAGTAGATATGTGGGAACACCACTCACTGTACGTTCCTGTCCAATTCAGTTGGAAATATATTGCCATTCTTTCTGAGTCAAAATCCTGGAAGTCCTTGCTTAATAGCATTGTGGTGTCCTTACACCCTAAGTACTGCAACAGTTCAAAAAGGCAGGTCTCCACACATCTTCTCCATGGCAATTAGGGATGGGCGATTTAGGTTGATTCAGACATGTGCCATGAAAGAAATAATAGAATCAGCCACATGGGAGACATATCCCCTCATTTAAGGCACTCAATTGTTCTATGAGTGACTATTCCATCTTGGAGACCAAGGGAGATGGGGGCTGATGGTGGCTTTGCTAATCTTCTGCAGGGAATAAAACAAAAGTCTGATGGACTTGGTCAACACTGCAAGTTTGATAATCTCACATTTATAAGAACCTGTTGTGTTATCCAAGGGTTAATCAAATATATAAATGGCTTTCTTTGAGTTGGTATTGAGGTAACACGTTAACCTTTCTTTCTGGCTGAAGTGAATCAACAGGGACAGACATGTGAGTCATCTTTATAAGCCATTTACTAAAAAAGTCAGATCAGCTGCTGTATAAAGTAAATATCATAATTATATCATGACAGTGGCCCTGGGGTGATACTTCATAGGATGAATTCTCCTCAAATGTTCCCTAACCTTCATCTATCTCTGTTTGTCTCCTCTTCCTCCATTAAAGTTTCAAACAAGGAATGTCTGTTGAACAAGCCATACCCAAGACTCAGAACCTCTCAATATGGTGCCTCAATTTATGGACCAGTGGGATTATATTCAGCAACTAAATAGATCCTGCTGCATGTGGCTCATGCTCCCTTAGATTGTTACAGGCACATTCAGCTTTATGTAAATGCAAGTTAACCACATCATTGTAGGTCAGGAGTCATAAATAGGGCAGGCAAAGTAAAGTACAGCAAGTTTTTTTCCCTAAAACGCACTAATGGACCACATCAGATTTTATAAAAGCCAATGATAGTTGATTACTGAGGCTACCTTTACTTTCCAGTTGCTTAAAAAATTTAATTCTTATCCACTGCCACTGTGGGATTTAGGATCTGTATCCCCAGGAGTGACAATAATACTATGCCATCATCTCACCTTTTTCCAGCCTTAATCCCTGCTCTTCTTTATTATTTCCTCAGTCCTCAAATAGACCAATTCCTCCAATATTAAAGCTGCCTCCAAGAATTTTACCTATTTGTTCCTTGAAAAGCAAGAAATGTTTTTCTCTTAACTGAATCTAAAACCCCAATAGATTAAAATTATGAATATTGCTCCCATTGTGGATATTGGGGCACCTCTTTTTTTAAAAAGAAATAGGAATACTGTTGCCTTGTGCACAATTCTCCCACAAGTCCAGCTCAAGTCTCTCTTTCCTGACTGCAACTCCAGTTCAAAATATATTTACACCACATAAAAGATGACCGAATCACTGTCACCTCAATTGCCTGAAAAGATTAATAAAGATCAGATGCCCAGACAAGATCCCTGACACCGATTCCTTAAAAATAGTGACAAGATTAAATTGGAAGCTTTGATTGTGAAGGTGTCATTTGCATGGTCAGATCCATAGGAAAGATGTTGTGAAACCAGAAAAGGCTCAGGAAGGGTTTACAACGATGCTGCCAAGATTGGAGGGCTTGAGCTATCGGGCTGAATAGGGATATTTTCCCTGGAGCTTCGGAGGCTGAGGGGCAATCTTATAGAAGTTTACAAAATCATGAGGGGCATAGGTGAGTTGAATAGTCAAGGTCTTTTCCCAGGGTCAGGGAGTAGAAAGCAAGAGGACACAGGTTTAGGGAGAGAGGGGAGGAATTAAAAGAGACCTAAAAGGCAATTTTTTTCACCCAGAGGGTCATTTCTGATGAAGGGCTTATGCCTGAAATGTCGATTCTCCTGATTCTCAGATGCAGCCTGTCCTCCTGTGTTTTTCCAGCACCACACTCTCGACTCTAATCTCCAGCATCTGCAGTCCTCACTTTCGCCAATTAAAAGCAGCCAAGTCGATGTCCATAAGTAGGAACAACTTGTTCATGTTAAGAACACGTGATAAGAAACCATGCATGAAGACATCTCATGATTTGAAATATTGTTCATATGGAGTTGAGAAAGTCTCATTTAAAATCTTTATTTTATTTATTCATGAGATGCAGGTGTCACTGTCCCTGGGACAGTGTTTATTGCCCAATCCTAGTTACCCCTTGGTGGTGGTGAGCTGCCTTCTCAGACTATTGCATCCATGTGCTGTGGGTAGACCTATAATGCTCTTAGGGAGGGAATTTCAGGATTATAACCCACCAACACTGAATGAATGACAGTATATTTCCAAGACAGTATAGTGAGTGGCTTGGAGAGGAACTGGCAAGTGGTGGTATTCCCACATATCTGCTGCCATTGTCCTTCTAGATAGAATGGTCATGGTTTTAAAGGTGCTGTCTTAGGAGCCTTGGTGAATTTCACTTGTAGATAGTAAATAGTATGTAGTACACACTCCTGCGACCGAACTTCAGTGGTGGAGGGAGTGGCTATTTGTGGTTGTGGTGCCACTCAAGTGGGTTGCTTTGGCCTGGATGGTGTCAGGCTTCCTGAGTGGTGTTGGAGCAGCACCCATCCAGGCAAGTTGGGAGTATTCCATCACACTCCTGATGTGCATTAGAGATGGTGGATAGGCTTTGGAGAATCAGGAAGTACAGTATTTCTAGCCTCTGACCTGCTCTTGTAGCCACTGTATTTATATGGATAGCCCAGTTCAGTTTCTGATTAATGTTAAGCCCCAGGATGTTGATAAGGGGACGGAATGGGTTGGGAGGAAGGGTGGGATGAGGATTGTAGATTGGCTCAGCTATGGTGATGCTTATCTTGGATCCACTGTTCAATCTGATGATACTCGTTCTGTCAAAAATAGGCTTGTCAGCCACCAAAGAATTCAACAAAGAAAATGAGAAGATTTTCTATCTATCTTCAAAGCATAGGTGCCATTAAATAGGCAGCTATGAACAGGGTTCCTTGGGATCTCTTCTAAACTGAAAACTGTATCTCAATGCCACAGAGTAGTGCGTTTAATCACTGGGCCAATGGTCAAAGACACAGACTCTGTTAGCTCTACAGAGAAAATGAATTGACGAATAATAGACTCATTTCTCATTCCCTGTCTCAATGTGGGTTCTTTCTTTTTTCATGAAATCAGTATTCCCAGATATTTGAAATGGCAGATGTAGTAAGAGCTAATTTTGTGGTCTTATTGACTCTCCTTTGGCAGGGGGGGCTTTCCTTAATTACAATGACAGCAATGTCTTTAAATTAAAACATTCATGTGTTTCCTCCTACATTCCCATTGGAATCATCGGTCTAGTGGTTTTCTCTGATTAGAAGCATTCATAATGATGGATATCAGTGCATTTCAACCTGTCTTCAAAAGCATTTGATGCAAGGAGAAATGGGTAATTAATCATCTTTGCTGAGGATTGGGATATCACCATGTTTATTTGCTCACTAGTGATAAGTAACTCCTGTCAACTTTGGCAATAAAGTTTGATTAATGACTATAATGTTTGGAGTTGCTGGAAGTATGAATGAATTTCATTCATGTTGCGTAGAACTAAGTGTATTCAATTGTCTATGGTAAACAGAGAATGGTTTACTCATGAAGTGGTTCTCTGCAATTTTGTTTGCAAAGCTAACTAGCTTAGAAATGTGCTGCTAACAAATAGTTGTTCCCTTTATGCACATTAACTCCATCGTGGTTTAGTCATCTTAATCTTTCATATTTAGTTCTTTCATTTTAATGATGTGCAAGTGCCAGTGTTGGACTGGAATGGACAAAGTTTAAAATCACACAAAACCAGGTTATACTCTAACAGATGTGTTTGAAAGTACAAGCTTTTGGAGTGCTGCTCCTTTGTCAGGTAGCTAGTGGGGCAGGTACATCAGACACAGAATTTATAAGTAAAAGATCAAAGTGTCATACAACTGATGTGATGCATTAGACAAACCTAGATTGCTGTTAAGTCTGTAATCACTAAGAATGGGGATGCAGGTTTTGATTGACTGATATGTAAAGAATAATATTAAAGACTATAACCTGGTGTTGTGTGATTTTTAACTTTTTTATTTTAATAGCTATCCTGAAGTGTAATACAGAGTACAAGCACTATTAATGGTGTAACCAAAATTTTGAGAATGCAATGTGTTCTGAACTGGCAAATAATATTGGAATATATTTAAGGAAGAGCTTACAGGTTTATTTGGAGGCACTAGCTTTTGAAACGTTGCTTCTTCAACCAGCTTATGAAGGAGCAGTGCTTTGAAAACTAGTGCCTCCAAATAAACCTGTTGGACTATAACCTGTTGTGTGATTTTTAACACACCAATCCAACACTGACACCTTCAAATTAAGGAAGAGCTTACATAGTAAACTGCCTCAGATCATAGTACTAACGATCATGATTTTGTTTATCCACATCTTAATGAGAAAGAGTCATTCAACCCGAAATATTAATTCTGATATCTCTCCACAGATGCTGCCAGACCTGTTGAGCTATTCCAGCAATTTCTTCTTTTGTTTCTGATTTAGAGCATCTATCATTCTTTCGGTTTTTATTTAATATCTTCCTAAGGAGAATCCAAAGGGCTTTTACAAATATATTAAGGACAAAAGGGTAACTAGGGAGAGAATAGAGCTCCTCAAAGATTAGCAAGGCGGCCTTTGTGTGGAGCTGCAGGAGATGGGGGAGATACTAAACAAGTATTTTGCATCAATGTTTACTGTAGAAAAGGACATGGAAGATATAGAATATAGGGAAACAGATGGTGACATCATGGAAAATGTCCGTATTACAGAGGAGGAAGTGCCGAATGTCTTAAAGCACATAAAAGTGGACAAATCCCCAGGATCTGATCAGGTTTACCCTAGACCTCTGTGGGAAGCTAGAGACGTGACCGTTGGGCCCCTTGCTGAGATATTTATATCATCGATAGTCACAGGTGAGGTGCCAGAGGACTGGAGGTTGGTTAATGTGGTGCCACTGTTTAAGAAAGGTGGTAAAGACAAGCCAAGGAACTATATACCTATGAGTCTGACGTTGGTGGTGGGCAAATTGTTGGAGGGAGTTCTGAGGGTCAGGATGTACATGTATTTGGATATGCAAGGACTGATTTGGGATAGTCAACATGGCTTTGTGCAGGGAAATCATGTCTCATGACCTTGATTGAGTTTTTTTGAAGAAGTAACAAGGAGGATTGATGAGGGCAGAGCAGTGGATGTGATCTATATGGACTTCAGTAAGGCGTTCGACAAGTTTCCCCATCTGAAACTGGTTAGCAAGGTTAGATCTCACAGAATACAGGAAGAACTAGCCATTTGGATACAGAACTGGCTCAAAGGTAGAAGACAGAGGGTGGTGGTGGAGGGTTATTTTTCAGACTGGAGGCCTGTGACCAGTGGAGTGCCACAAGGATCGGTTGCTGGGTCCATGATTTGGATGTGATCATAAGAGGTATAGTTAGTAAGTTTGCAGATGACACCAACATTGGAGGTGTAGTGGACAGCGAAGAAGGTTACCTCAGATTACAACAGGATCTTGATCAGATGGGCCAAAAGGCTGAGGTGTGACAGATGGGGTTTAATTCAGATAAATGCAAGGTGCTGCATTTTGGGAAAGCAAATCTTAGCAGTACTTATACACTTAATGGTAAGGTCCTAGGGAGTGTTGTTGAACAAAGAGACCTTGGAGTGCAGGTTCACAGCTACTTGAAAGTGGAGTTTCAGGTAGACAGGATGGTGAAGAAGGCATTTGGTATGCTTTCCTTTCTTGGTCAGAGTATTGAGTACTTGAGTTGGGAGGTCATTTTGCGGCTGTACAGACATTGGTTAGGCCATTTTTGGAATATTCCTTGCAATTCTGGTCTCCTCCCTAGTGGAAGTATGTTGTGACACTTGAAAGAGTTCAGAAAAGATTTAAAAAGGTGTTGCCAGGTTGGAGGATTTGAGCTATAGGGAGAGGTTGAACAGGCTGGGGCTATTTTCCCTGGAGCATCGGAGGCTGAGGGGTGACCTTATAGAGGTTTATAAAATCATGATAGGCATGGTTAGGATAAATAGACAAAGTCTCTTCCCTGGGGTGAGGGAGTCCAGAACTAGAGGGTTTAGGGTGAGAGGGGAAAGATAGAAAATGGACCTAAGGGGCAACATTTTCACGCAGAGGGTGGTATGTGGAATGAGCTGCCAGAGAAAGTGGGAGAAGTTAGTACAATTTCAACATTTAAAAGGCATCTGGATGGGTTTATGAATAGGAAAGGTTTGGACAGATATGGGCCGGGTGCTGGCAGGTGGGACTAGATTGGATTGGGATATGTGTTTGGCATGGACGGGTTGGACCGAAGGGTCTGTTTCTGTGTTGTACATTTCTATGACTCTTTGACTCTATTTTCCTCGGTATGAAATTATTTGAAACATGTTGGGGCATTTTAATGATCGTAATGGTGCTATATTAATATGTTATTTTTCCCTTTTTTTCTCTTCTTTTTTCTTTTTCTTGTTTTTTACTTTTTTCTTCTTTTCCCCCGGGCACCCATGTGGTGTGTGTGTAGAACAGTGAAGAACAACAGGTGTGTAAATCTTTATTTATATCCCCCCACCAAGAAGAAAAAAAACACCCGAATGGCCAGTGACAAGCAGTTCTTGACAAAGGGCAATGCTGCTTAATCAAACAGTGAAGGGGCGGGCATAAATCTGGTTGTTGTTTCTTATAGCCAGGAGAAAGTGAGGGCTGCAGATGCTGGAGATCAGAGCTGAAAAATGTGTTGCTGGAAAAGCACAGCAGGTCAGGCAGCATCCAAGGAGTAGGAGAATCGACGTTTCGGGCATAAGCCCTTCTTCAGGAATCCTTACAGCCAACTAAGTATCTTTGAACTATAGTCATTGTGAAGAGTTAAGTGACAAGACACAAAACAGAGGTGGCTAAGCTATTAGGGCAGTGAAACAAAAAAGGTGAAATTTCACCTTGAGCTCAGTTGATAGCAATTACAATTGCATTCACAAAATGCGACTGCACCCGTGTTTGAAATACGACAGAAAACCTGGCTGATACTCCAGTGTATTAGTGAGTGAGTGAGTGCTGCACAGCTTGGGAACATATATAAAAAAACATAGCATCAGGAAGAGTCGTGGAATTACACCCATGTATCCTCCTCAATGTTTCTCAATATCCCCTGAACCAAAATCACTGCCAAGAAAAGTAGCTTTTACGGATACTACCATGTTGCTATTTGTGGGAATTTGCTGAGAGCAAATTGGCAGTGGGTGCCTCCTGCTTTGCCACAGAGCTATTCTTCAAAAGGACTTAATTAGCTGTAAAGACCTCTGGGACGTCCTGAGATGGTTAGTGGTGCTTGATACATCGTGAGTCAAAAGATGATTTGCTGTAATTTAAACGAGAGGATATAATGAGAATGTAACATCAGACAATTGTTGGGGGTCACAGCTATCAATTCCGAGAGACATTTTATGCACAATCTACCAGGCTCATAAAGCTGCCAACGTCAAGGGAATGTTCAGAGCAAGATTTATGTCATTAATGGCAATCCATTTGAAACATATGGAACTGGTTGAGAGTGAGATACTTTGCACGACTAAGATTTATGATCAGCAAACGTGGCTTGGACGGAGAACTCATTGATAACCCATTCGGCGCCGCCTTTACTCTCGGACCGAGAGGAATGAATGAAACCCCGTCGTTTCCGGATCGGGGCTGCGGCTCTCTGGTCTCCCGCGGCGGCCCCGACCCGAGGCTGCTCGGCTATCATCGTGTGCCGAGCCGACTGGACGGGCGGGAAGCTCGGCGATTTCCGCCCACCCATTGTGTCGGCGGATCAGCGGACGCCTCGGGTATTTCCGTCTCCCCTTGGGTCGCCGGATTTTTTTTTTGGGGGGGGAGGGGGGCGTGGCTAGGCAACCCTCGTCACGCAGCGGAGCTCGCACGCCGAGCGGCTCGGCAATCTCCGTGATCATCCTTGAGGGGAGGGAGGGAAAGAGAAGAGAGATCGGCCGTTTCCGACGGCCCCGGTTTCCAGACGGCTTTATGTCTGTCTCCTCGCGACGGGGGGCTCGAGCCGGGAGGGAGAAACGAATGGGAGGTACTCGGTTGCGCATGTGCGTTCGCCATCTTGCTGGTGGCTCACTTCTCCATTGACAAGCGGACAGTGAGTGAGAGTGAGAGTGAGGTGGAGGTGGAGGTGGAGGTGGAGGAGGGGGGAGAGGAAGCCGGGTCGGGCTGGGCCGGGCCTTCGTCACGGACAGCCAGCAGCTGGGGAAGAGGGAGGCTTCAAACTGTCCTCCAGACACGACCGGAGCGGAAAGCAGCTTTTGTGACCAGAGAGAGAGAGAGAGAGAGACACCCCCTTCCGAAAAACAAATTTAATAATTCCATCCCGAGAGAGATTAATTTTTTTTTTGAATGATGCGGTGAAACGGTTCATCCCGCCAGCCAGCTTCAGTCACACACACACCCACACACGGAGAGGGAGGGACAGGGACCGGCGTCTGGTCAGGGGAGGGGGGCGTGGGGACTCCTTCCCAGTCAGAGGGAGGCAGGGGCCTGCTCGGTTTGCGGTGGTTCGGCTCCTGCAGGTGCCCGGCTGAGGAGGGCGAGGGCGAAGGCGAGCTCGGGCCGGGGCTCCAGGCCAGAGTT